>NW_026652284.1:104202796-104312821 GCF_009828535.3 Hylobates moloch
ATTTATAGATTCAATGCCATCCCCATCAAGCTACCAATGACTTTCTTCACAGAATTGGAAAAAACTACTTTAAAGTTCATATGGAACCAAAAAAGAGCCCGCATCGCCAAGTCAATCCTAAGCCAAAAGAACAAAGCTGGAGGCATCACGCTACCTGACTTCAAACTATACTACAAGGCTACAGTAACCAAAACAGCATGGTACTGGTACCACAACAGAGACATAGATCAATGGAACAGAACAGAGCCCTCAGAAATGATGCCGCATAGCTACAACTATCTGATCTTTGACAAACCTGACAAAAACAAGAAATGGGGAAAGGATTCCCTATTTAATAAATGGTGCTGGGAAAACTGGCTAGCCATATGTAGAAAGCTGAAACTGGATCCCTTCCTTACACCTTATACAAAAATTAATTCAAGATGGATTAAAGACTTATATGTTAGACCTAAAACCATTAAAATCCTACAAGAAAACCTAGGCAATACCATTCAGGACATAGGCGTGGGCAAGGACTTCATGTCTAAAACACCAAAAGCAATGGCAACAAAAGCAAAAATCGACAAATGGGATCTCATTAAACTAAAGAGCTTCTGCACAGCAAAAGAAACTATCATCAGAGTGAACAGGCAACCTACAGAATGGGAGAAAATTTTTGCAACCTACTCATCTGACAAAGGGCTAATATCCAGAATCTACAATGAACTCAAACAAATTTACAAGAAAAAAACAAACAACCCCATCAAAAAGTGGGCAAAGGACATGAACAGACACTTCTCAAAAGAAGACATTTATGCAGCCGAAAAACACATGAAGAAATGCTCATCATCACTGGCCATCAGAGAAATGCAAATCAAAACCACAGTGAGATACCATCTTACACCAGTTAGAATGGCCATCATTAAAAAATCAGGAAACAACAGGTGCTGGAGAGGATGTGGAGAAATAGGAACACTTTTACACTGTTGGTGGGACTGTAAACTAGTTCAACCATTGTGGAAGTCAGTGTGGCGATTCCTCAGGGATCTCGAACTAGAAATACCATTTGACCCAGCCATCCCATTACTGGGTATATACCCAAAGGACTATAAATCATGCTGCTATAAAGACACATGCACACGTATGTTTATTGCGGCACTATTCACAATAGCAAAGAGTTGGAACCAACCCAAATGTCCAACAACGATAGACTGGATTAAGAAAATGTGGCACATATACACCATGGAATACTATGCAGCCATAAAAAATGATGAGTTCGTGTCCTTTGTAGGGACATGGATGAAACTGGAAAACACCATTCTCAGTAAACTATCGCAAGGACAAAAAACCAAACACCGCATGTTCTCACTCATAGGTGGGAATTGAACAATGAGAACTCATGGACACAGGAAGGGGAACATCACACTCCGGGGACTGTTGTGGGGTGGGGGGAGGGGGGAGGGACAGCATTAGGAGATACACCTAATGCTAAAGGACGAGTTAATGGGTGCAGGAAATCAACATGGCACATGGATACATATGTAACAACCCTGCACATTGTCACATTGTGCACATGTACCCTAAAACCCTAAAGTATAAAAAAAAAGAAAAAAAAAAAAAAAAAAAGAAAGACCAACTGAGTTGATGTCCAAATTCACGTCTTGGATACTCGTTCTTCCCTTAGCATTGATATTCTGTAACCTGTGGACAAGGTCAGGGCCTGGCAAACTTTTCTGTAAGGGAGTGTGTGATTATTTTAAGCTTTGTGGTCCACACAGTGGTTGTCTAGACTACTCATGTCTGTCATTGTTGCATGACAGCAGTCATAGACAATGTGTAAATGAATGGTTGTGTGTGTTTCAATAAAACTTTATTTACAAAAGTCCCTAGATGACTGTACTAGGACTGCGGTCTGTAGTTTGCCAAATTCTTGACTAGATTATACACTTTGCTACCACCAGCACACCCTATCATAATAATCAGGCACTATAAAGAGGAAGGAGGAATGTTATTGTGTACACATACTCACACACAGATCATCCAGAATACAGAAAGGAAGCAGACATAGGTACAGGGAGGGGCTATGACTTCATTCCATCAACAGATCACACGGTCATAGCTGCTGCTATCACCACCCTCCATTATGGCCCATGCCATGCTTCCTTATTGATAGCAACTCACCTAGTTGTGGTCCAATATCTGATGGGGCAACCCTGACTTTCACTGTGTCTAAGCTTTTGGTAATTTTGCCTGTATAGGGCTGGAAAGGTTGTCCAATAACCTTTGTTGGACAACCTTTAGTTGACATTGGTGACATGTTTCTCTGGCCATTATCTAAACCTCCTTCCTATGCTCAGTATTGAGGAAAAATTGGGATTACTACTCCCCAGTATGAGAAGAATATGGTTAAAACCCAGGAGGCTTCCCTAAGGGCCTCTCACTGGACATGATTATATAAGAGGCCTTCAGGGAAGCTCTCTGGGTTTTAACCATATTCTTATCATTCTGGGGAGTGAGAAGAGAAATCCCAGTTTCTCTTCAGTACTGAGCATAGGAAGGAGGTTCAAACAATGGGCAGAGAAATAAGTCACCAGTGTCTACTACCTAAACTGGATGTCAGAGGGGCAGTAAACTTACAAATATTGCACCACATAGCACACATGGGACATTCACAACAAATATTGTAGCGAAAATTTGCTCTGTTTATGTACAGCATTTGATAAACAGTATCTAAGTGATGTATTTGTTTCTACTGTAGTCTGTGAACCTCCCAGAGTTGAGAACAAATGTATTTCTTTTTGCCATCCCAGAACCAAGCACCATGCCTGATGAACTGCTAGATGCTTGAAAAATGGATGTTAAAAAACATTTTAAAAGGTTATAAGAGATGTCAAAACCCAAAAACATGGGGAAGTAACTCATAAAAAATGTAACTTGCATGAAAGAACAATAGGTTCTCTTGGGCAAATAATGTGTGTAAGAAATATGTATTAGTTGAGGAAATGGAAGTTTGTGGATAAACCATGATGTAGTGATTTAATCCTCACCTGGGGGTGAAGACTGGGTATTTCTCTCTCTTCTCTTGTGAGGCTCTTACAAGATACTCTGCAATTGGGAGTGGTATTGATTCAGGGCCAAAGCAAATTTATTGCTCTTGCTTCTCTTTGGAAAATAATTTATTTAAGAGCTTACATTTTTAAGTCAATAGAACTTCAGAAAAGAGTTTGTTTCCTCAGTAGATAAGACTTTTAGTAAGAAGTAGATGCCATCAGTATTAACAGAAGCTCAAGTCTAAATGTGAAATGGGAAAATATTATCACAGACGAGTTGGCTTCTACTGGAAAGTTTAACTGTTGATCGAATTAAATAAGTTTAATTCGACAGGTCTTTTTTGGGGATATTTACTAAGTGTAAGGATAACCATATCTTAGGCAGTGTGGGAAAACACAGATGAATAAGATTGCTCATAACCTAGTGGAGGAGATAGACTTGGTGAAGTCTTTTAGATGCTATAGGTAGAGGCAACAATGAACAAGTTTAGGAGGACAGAGGGGGAAGAGATTAATTTCAGCTCAGGGAATCAATATAGACTCTATGGAGGAGTGATTGTTGGAGAGGTGACTATGATTTCAATAGAAATATATAAGGAAACGCATTTTGGATGGTAAGAACATAAGGCAAAGATTGCAAATTCAAATGTCTAAGGGGTCAAGCATATCACTATTACGAGTGAAGCTAGCTGAATTTAAGACAATGGGAATAGAGGGGATTGTAGTCAACCGGAGGGGCATGGCCCATGTAAAGGGATTAACCACTCCTCAGGCTCAGTTTGACTGTTAACATGATCCACTAATTTTTCAAGAGAAGCTGGAGATCTTCATAAACATTGTCAATGGATTTGATAAAGCAACCACCCTATAACAGTGTGATCCAAATCCATCTACAGGATAGTTCTAGTCTGCAGACAGTGAGTTACAGAAAGATGAAGAGGGAGAAAGATGCAAGACAAGCTTGGGAGCCAGCATTGCTGGAGTGCATGGGGACATAAGTGGCTGGGGGGGGGGGCAGGGGGGCACAGGTGATAAGACAAAGAAGTGGATAGAGTGAAATCTTTCAAGACACCAAATACACTCCCAAGGAGTTTGGACTTTATTCTGTGGGCACTGAGGGCCCGGGATCATGGAGATGATTTGTTGAAAACAGTTTCTAAAAGACCTCTCTGGTTGCCTATGGAGGAAGGGATGAAAAAGGTTGTTGAGTGGGGGCAGAGGTGAGTTAAGAGGATGCTGCACAATCCAGGGTGAGAACTAATGAGGATCTGAGCATAGACTGAAGGAGACTGGTGAGGTATATTAAGACTCAAAACATATTCACGATTGGCTACACATAAAGGTTAAGGGGAAAAGGGTTGTTTCTATGCCTTCAGAAATTAACTTAGGAAACAGGTCTAAAACCCAAATGGATCACTAACCAGTTTAGTAGCCTAGGGCCAATTATTTCTCTTAAACATTAGCTTTTTCTTCTGTCAAATGGTGACAATGATAACTGTCCTTGTCGACTAGGGGATGATGTAGCAATAAAACGAAACAGAGGACATGAAAGGGAGGTCATCACCATAGAGGACTGTATCTATGGAAGTGATTTTGATTGTTGTTATTATAGTTAACTCTGAAATTCCTCATCAGTCAGAACTTTGCAAACATATGGATGCATTAAAAATTATAAAAATGACAAACCAGTTTTAGGTTGTTACGAAATAAGTAGCAGCATCTGGAGAGAAAAAAATTTACACTGTTGTTAGCAATGATAATCATGGCACCTGCTGTGGCTTACAGCCCTTTCTAAGTAAAGTGGGCCCACCCACTGTCCTAGCTGAGATTTCCATCCTAGGCAGCCACGTTTGATGCCTCAAGCCATGTCTGACCCGGCAGCAGCAGATTCATCTGCTGATCAGTGGTCTAGGATATGCCGTCATGTTGAAAAGACTATTCAAACAGTAATCATGGTAATCAGCTGAGCTGGAGATACACTTCTGTAGAGAATTTGAGTGGGGAAAGAGTAAGACATCCAGTCAATGGCATGAAGACAGTGGGGCAGAGGAGCAACATGGTAGACCACTAGAGAAGATGGCAGATGGTGAGATGGTGGGTTGGTAGAACACTAGGGAGAGGACCTAGGACCTTTTGTGTTCAGCATTGCTCGAGTTGCTTTAGGTCAAGAACCATCTTTCAGTCCCATCCTCTGTGTGGCCACATCCTATGATAACTTAACATTCTTTTTGTTCAACATAATTTCATTCAGTGGAAATCCTTAAAATACTTCATCCCTCACTTGAGTTAGCTCTTTTTTTTGTGACCAAAAAACCTAACTGAAACATTGCCTCTATTCACCTGAAGTAAACTTTCCTGATATGTTTGTAGTGGAAAACAGAGGTCCTCCAAAACTTGCTTAAGTGTCTTCTAGTGGTAGGAAAAAGTGATTAAGTTAGATAGTATGCAACTGGATAGACCAAGGAGTTAGGGCTAAACTTTAAGAAATGCTGTATTTCAAATTCCATATATATAGAAGGGCAGTTACTTTAAAAGAAACATATTTTAAGACTGGTCAAGGCAATGACAGTGAGGAAAAACTTGAGTTAATGCATGAAATTGATGGTCAGGTGGAATAATCATGGGCTTTAGAGTCAGAAGTTTAACCTGAAGTCCAGGTCCTATGACTTCCTGGTGGGATGGGCAGTGAGGTCTAGGGTGAGTCACTCATTATGCTGAACTCCAGGTACTGAAAAATGGAGCTGTAAAGGTGATAGTTATCATGACAGTGACAATTATGATGACAGTGATGATCATTGGGCAGGAGTCCATGGAATTCCTCATATACTTAACTATATTGTTTGTTATTAAGGAAGTAAAGTTCTAGAGTTGGAAATGAAAAGATTCAAGACAAAAAAATAGAAAAGGAATAGTAATTATACACAGAAGAAAGTTAACACATTTCAAAAAAATTACTTGTGAAGAGTTGATATTCCCATTTGATTCCACATGATAGTTATGCAATAAAATGTTTTTGGGCCTTAACATTTTAAAAGGAAGGTAATAGTGTTAATAATAATAATAGTGAAAATGGTAACAATGCTAGTAACTGCAGCTACCACTTAGCATCCACAATGGCCCAGGCAGTGTTATGCTTCACATTCACTGTCTCAAATTCTCCAATAGTCATGTTTATTACCCCCACTTTACTCATGAGAAACCCAAGAAACCCTCTGTTAATCTTCAGAGAGATTAAGAAGCTTGATCAAAGGCAAACAGGTAGGGGTTTCAACCTAGGTCTTTCTGGCTCTGCATTCTGTGTCCATCTTCCTGTTTGCTTAGTGAGCTCACCCTAGGATGCTGAAACACAGGGGCTGCAATGATCCTTGGAGATTGCCTAATCTAGGCCCTTCTTTTTAGGGGAAAGGAAACAGAGTCCCAGAGCTGTGAAATGGATTGTCCAAGAGCATGAAGCTAGTTCCTAGTGAGATCAAGTCCTCAGACTCAAGGCTCCCGACTCAGGGCCGTAGCCTGTCATCTAAACTGGGCTGCATCTCTGGTTTTGAATTTCCATGCTCTTGTGCAAACAGGCTGTTGGTTTTTTTCCAGAGAATTACAGGGCAAATTTACCCTTCCTGGGGGAACAGCTGGCATGTGTGCTGTGAAGTCTGCTATCGTAGCACACCCTGGTTTTATGGTAGACTAGCCTCTGGCTTCTATTAGCTATAGGGAATCTGTTTGGCATGCAGTGAGCAAATAAGGGAGTGCACTGAAAACCAACCCCTAGATTCTCGTTTAGCAACTTCTAGCATGAACATTACATGGTACTCATCAAAGTGGGAGCTGGGATAGCACATTAGTAGGCTCACAGCAGCCAGCCTTTATGGAATGCTCATCACATCTTAGGATCCTTTAATTCTCACAATTAAACTGCAAGTTAGCTAATGGAATAACCCATTTAAAAGATGAAGAAACTGAGACCCAGGGACATTAAGAAACTTGTCAATGTTTAAAAAAAAAAAAGAAGAAAGCCTACTAAGTACTGTAAGAAGATCACAGCCTTCATTCTCTGGTATGGTTGATAATGCCAAGGCTGACATTTGTAACCACCACATACGTCTGCACAGGACCTATACAGCTTTGCACCTATAGGGGCTTCGCGTGGTTAGAAAATAAAGTCTTTGCCCTCAGGAATTTTATAGCCTAACATGGGACATATACACATTCACAGATATAATTCATTATAATACTATCTCCGAGAGAGCATTGAGGTTTTTTTTTGGCAGGCACTGTTCTATGAGATTTATGAGAATCCACCTTAATTTTTCAACATGGCTATGCAGTAAATTTTTATCCTCATTTTGCAAATGAAAAAACTGAGACTGAGAGAGGTAAAGCAAATAACCAAACTTTCTGTAGTTAGTAGGTATTTTAGAGTCTTGATTCCAGCCACGGCGGTTTAACTCCAGAGTCCAGGGTCATAGTCACTGTGGTCAAGGTTAAAAATAAAAGAAAATCAAATGCTATGGGAAACCAAAGGCATAGGCATTTAAAATGCAAAGACTGTTGCCCTAAATCCTCAACATTGACTCCAGTAAACTTTCCTGCCAACCAAGAGCAATACAGTGTATGGTATTGGAGGCAGTGTGGTCTGAGCGATCCAGGAAGAGAAGAGCAGTCAGATCAGCAGGTGTTAGACCCATCTCTTCACCAGGTGAATGTGGTAAATGCCGTAACTGAGGAGGACATCTTGGCTTGCTCTTCTGCGTCTTGATTACTGTCACTGAAAGGAGCCCATAAACCTTGTTTATTTTTAAGAGATAGTTTATATTTTATTGCTTGTTTCTGGGAGGATACTCACAGATGCTAACAAAACTCACAGAGACTGGGGAAGTTATGAAAGCTTCAGAAAAATCTTGAAAGTTATTACATTTTACTTAATACCTCCTAACTACAGAAAGTATTTGTATTTAATAAATACAAATGGGGTTAGTTCCATTTTTTTCCATAGTCCCTTCACAGACAAACTTATGTAATTATTTGTTCATATGTTAATTTATTCACAAACACACACATATATATTTGATATTTACAAAAATCTATCCTTTTTATTTTCCACAATTCCTAAGAGGAAGAAAAGAGAGGCATTTTCAACGTAGCCAGCTGACTCTCCCTTACAGATTTCCAGCTGTGTTTCTTTTCTTTGGGCTTTGTGGCAGAGTGAAAGGAGGCTTGGTCTGGCTGTCAGGTCACCTCTACTGTTCATTAGCCATGTGATTTGGGCAGGTGTCCTCCCTTGCTGGGCTCCGTGTTTTTATTTTTGTTTTTCTCTCTCTAAAAGCAGGGGTTGGACTATGCCATTGGTTTCCACATTGCACTATTGCATGGTGAGTGGGGTCTGTGGAGTTATTGGAGAGGATCTGGGAACCCATGTGTCGGACAAGTTTGAGGGCTGGGCAAAATAATACCTCACACATGTCTATCATATAAGTGCATGAGGATACTGTTATGACTAAAAAAATGCAATTAAAAGTGTTATGAAATTATTCCTAACTGTAATCTTCATAATTTTCTTAATTAAAAAATTAAAATACAATTGAATTTTTCCTAATTTTGGTCAATATGGCATTCTTAATGAACACACACTAAACATTCTGTTAACAGGAGAAAGGTCTGGATACATCTTCTGTATTAGAAATGGGTCTTGCAATTGCAAAGGTCTGAATGATTTATTGGGTCCTTCTTAGGGTTAAAACATTTTGGGATTCTAAATTGCAGTGTTCTAAAATGGTAGCCACTAGCTATGTGTGGCTATTTAAATCTAAATTAACTTTAAAAAATTTAATCAGTTGCACTAGCCACATTTCAAATGTTCAATAGTCACATATATTGGTGGCTACCATATTGGACAGTGTAGATAATAGAATATTTTCATCATGGCAGAAAGTTCTATCAGACATCCCTGTTCTGGAATAACTGGATGACCTTATTAGTGTGTTTTCCTTGACATGAGATGGTCTTATGGTCTCTTCTAATGATGTTTTTAGAAGAATGCGACTTTGAGTCTGAAAGCATTTAGCTTTTGGCTCTGTCATTGAAGGGGAAAAAGGGTGGGGATGGTTAAGAAGCCTGGAAGATTGATCTACTCTTTGTGGGACAGTTTGCTTTGCACTTTTGATTACACTTAGTAACATGATGCTTGCAAACAGCCATGCACAGCAATGAATGTTGATTCAGCCACACCCCCAACCCCCAACCCCCACAAATAGTCTCACCCACTCAATTACTCAGAAACTCAGAAGCCTGTAACCAGGATCTGGATAAAGGCAGACATCAGGATTTTGCTGTGTTCCTAGCCCAGAGGAGCCACTAAAAAGAGGAAGAATGGAGAAGCCATCCAAAGCCAAGTAACATATTTCCTTCTCTTAACAGGAAAGCTTATGGGTGTGGCCAGAGTCAAGGGACTGGGAGAGGCAAGGGTCTCCCTTCAAAAATTTCATGGGTTAATTTAGACTTAAGGGTTAGTAGGAAAAAGTGGGCCAGGAGGGACAACTGGGCCTGATCATGCATCTAAAAGAAACTATTCCTCTTCTGATGAGTAAATAAATAATCTTCACTCTAGAATATTTGGAAAATGTGGAAGCTAAGAGGAATTTAATCATAACTCATATTATCACTGGAGGTAATTATTGCTAATGTTTTGAATATGAAAAAAATTTTCATTCCTTGAACTGAACTGTAAAAGGTATTACATGCTTCCCCACCCCCACCCCCCCCTCCCCCAACCAGGGCCTTTCCTTATTTAATTGCACTAAACTGGAAAGCCAGCCCAAGCTTGTGGTTTCTTTTCTTCCTCTGGCCATTTCTTTCTGCTTCAAAGTCTCTTATCTCAGTTTCCAAATGAGAGTTGAGTTCTCTCAGTTCTTTTGCAGGAATGATGTCCATTGGCCTCACTCACAGACTTGTTTAGGAAGCTCTGCTGGGGCTAAAACTTTGCTTTCATGGCCACGATAGCCAGGGGGTTGAGGGGCAGTTTGTCATGTGGTTCAGGGGTGGCCTTGGCTTTTCATTTGGTTTGGGGCAGGATAAAAAGGGTCTGGACACTTTTTAAAGTGAAAAGAGACTCCACTTGTCTCTTTTCATCTGCAAAGTAATTTGGTAGAATTACATGAGTACATCGTGAATTCGAACAAGGGACAGAATCAGGATTTAGTATAGAATTGGGCTGCTGATTGACTGTTAAAATTCAATTCATTAATTAAATTTTTGTTGACCATGTTGTGAATATGGTCTTTCACTAGGCACTAGGTCCACAAAAATGGACCAGACAAGATCCCTCTCTCAGAACATTTACAGATTAGCAGTCTTGATCTATAGTGAAACAGACAATCAAAATTTGAGTGTTGCAGGTATTACAATAGCTGTAAGTTCAGGATACAGTTAGAGCCTAGGCAGGGAGAGGCACTTAATCCATTTTAGGGGGATCAAGGAAGTCTTCTTAGAGGATATGCATCTAAACTGAGACGTGAAGAATGAATAGGAAATAACATTCTTGAATGTGGAAGTGAGAGTCAGGGTGAGGGAGAATGTTCCAGGTGGAAGGTATAGACAGTGTGAGTAATGACAGGGAAGTGAAAGGCAGGATATATTTGAGAATGACAAGTTCAGTAAAGTATACCCTATGTCCATTTTGCATATTTTGCTGGTAAATGCTTGGACAATAATGTTTGCTTCAAGGTGAGCCTGTGTTGATCTCTGAGGGTGCATTTCCTTCATCCCCAAGTGTAAATGCTGCCTGTTCCGGAAGAGGACCCAGGGTCAAAGCTGCCTTCTTCAGGCGGCCCTCCTAGATTTCCTCTGGTAGAAGTAAACTCTCCCTCTTCTGAATCCTCAAAGCGCTCCTGTCTTCTTGGAACTTTCCACTTTATACAACAGTTGCTAACAGATATCTCTCCCTCTGCCCTCCTGGACTATAAACAAATTGAGATCAGGGTCAGTCTTACTGTCTTCCAGAATCTTGGGTGGCACCAGGAACAAAGATGCCCTTCAACACAAACATGTATTCGGGATGCTGGCTCATGACTAGCACTGATCTGTGCTAGTGTCTCATGGATTTTTTGAGCTTTTATGGTATTGCCTCCTTCATTGCAAATTATCCTTTTCTCTCCATATGTTTGCCCTGCTCTCTTGCCACAGTCAGGCTCAGGATAATTTTTAGAAGAGGATAATGGCAATTAGTTCCATCTACTCATGCAGATTGAGTTCATTGGATTGCAAGTTTTAAGTGGAATTATAGTTTTTGGAGTAAGTGCTCTGCTTTGAGTGAAGAGAGAACAAAATTTCTCATGTAGGTAGCAACCTTTTAGTGTTGTGGAGGTTTTTAGCAAGGCTTATATCCAACCATGATGCATTTGGATGGTTACATTAGTTGATAAAATAATGAAATAGTTCCATAGCAGTAAGTGAATAGCTCCTGTCTTAAGCCCACTGAGTGCCCTTCTGACAGCCAAGACCCACTTGTATCCAGTAATTAACGCATCAATGTCCGGTTTAGCAGGAGGTCCAGGGCCCTGCAGTAGCATCACGGCTGGGGCACTTTGATAGGTTGATACCCATGCCATTGGTATTTTGACTACCACCTCTGCTTACCAAGTGTGTCTGTCAGTGATACTGAGGAATTTCCTCCTAAAGAAAACAGGATTTGGAGGGCATTTTGGATAAAAGAGAGCTGATTAGGAGACTGCAGAGAACAGCGATTCCAACCCGCTGATTTTTATCATTTACTAACTGCATCACCTTAGGCACGATGCTTCGCCTTTACTCAGTTTTCTTGTCTGTAAAGGAGGGATATAAATTCATTCCTTTATCCATCCATTCATCCATCCATTCACCCACTCACCCATTTATCATCCGATAAATAACTGTGCCAAACAGGAAATATTGAGTGATGGTGACGAGACACACATTTAGGGGATTCAATTTGGGGAATTTACCGTAAATCTAGTTTATAAGGTCAAATGAGACATCCAGAGGGAAAGCCTTTTGAAAGTGCAGAGGACTTGACTGATGTTGAGGTGTCCAGTACATCAATAATATCCACTCAAAGAACAGGCTGGGCCATTGCTGTGCACTCTAACATTCAGTAAGGCCCTTCCGCACTTCAGGTCTTCATGACATTTGTCTAAATCTCACATAGGGCCAAAAGGACTAGGAGTCAGTTTTCATTTAACTATTTGTTGAAAGCCTCCGTGTTCCAGATGTCATCTCCTTCCTGCCAAAGAAAAAACATAAAGAGCTTTACAGTCTTTGCTGAATGTAAAAATAATGCACAATCTTTATGAAAATGTGAAACAGTACAGTTAAATGTGTAAAGACAAAAAGTAAAATTAATCCCAAATACTACCTCCCAGAGAGAAATACTTACTTTTGATGTAAAAGTCTCTTCAGGCATCTTTCTATGCGTATATACATTTTTATACACAAATTGTATCACATTATTCATGCTGTCCTATAACCTACTTTTCCTCTGAACATTATCAACATACACTGAAAGTTTTATTACTGGGAAAATGACTGAAAAATTTAACATTAAAATGGACTCTATTCTCTTTTGTTTCTTTCGTCATAGCATTCTAGAATTCTGTTGAATCCTTTTCTTGCATTTCTTGCATTTTCCCCTTGAACTAATGAAGTTTATGCTTAGGTCTTGTGAAGTGGGCATCTTTTCAATTCAACAAATACAGGCCAGGCACAGTGGCTCACACCTGTAATCCCAGCACTTTGGGAGGCCAAGGCGAGTGGATAGCTTGAGCCCAGGAGTTCAAGACCAGCCTGGGCAACATGGTTAAACTCCACCTCTATAAAAATACAAAAATTAGCCAGGCATAGTGGTGCGCATCCATAGTCCCAGCTACTCAGGAAACTGAGGTGGAAGAATTGCTTGAGCACGGGAGGTGGAGGTTGCACGGAACTGAGATTGTGCCACTGCACTCCAACCTGGGTGACAGAGAGACAACCTGTCTAAAAAAAAAAAAAAAATTCAACAAATACATACTTGCACTGCATGATATTCCATTGTGTGTAAAAATTTATTTACTTAGTCCCCAGTTGATAAGTATTTGAGACATTTCCCAGGTAATAATTCTATAATTATCATCCTTGTGTATTCAGCTTTGTCTATGTGCAATTGCATCCTCAGGACAAATTCCTAGGAATGGGAAGGCGGAGGTCAAAAGTTTTTAAACTTTAATTTGTATTTGTGTCAGGGGCTATTAAGGGACAAGAGAAGTGTAGGCTGTGGGAGGTTGAGGTTTAGCTGAAGTCTTGAGACTTCAATCTCATGGCACAATCAGAGAACATGGCAGAAAATGTTTAGCAGAGAGCTGAGAGTGAATGCTGTTAGGTGGTGGTGGCAGGGGCAGGGGAGCGGTCATCAAATGTTGGAATCAGTTTCAGCAGTGATTGAACTGACCTTGCTTTGGCGTTCTTAAGAATAGCCTGGACGGCATCAGGTAGGGGATTTCTGGGAGATTCCAGTGTAAAGGCGAAGTTTGGGGCTGGATTCCTTTCAGTTCAACAAACATTTAGAGAGTGCCCCTCAGGGTCAGGCGTGGGGTATGGAAGAAAACACACCGGCCCCTGGCTTCCAAGGGCTCTCAGTCCAGCAGGGGACATACAGTGGTCAACAGGAACTGCAATTCAGAGTGGATGGCTCCAGTGGGATCCTGCCCCAGGGGAGGCAGTGCAATGACTGTTGGTGGGCAGAGAGTGCTGGCAGGCAAAGAGAACACTTCGTAGGAGAGTGGGGACTTGAAGAATGAGTGAAAACTCCTTGGGAAGGAAGGGAGGGGGACCCCAAGTCTCAGCAGTGAAGAGGCTGGAGGCCAGGAGAGAGAGTGGGACACTGTTGTCCAGGCTTGCTAGAGCATAAAGCAGAGAATGGGAGGGTTGGTCCTTTGAGACTGTTTCCCACACCTGGGGCCAGCTACCTCTTCCCATGACTTAGGTTTTCTTATTTCCTTAACTGGTCCAGGCTGGGCTTCCTTGTAGGGAGGACTTGCTTTGCATTTACTCTTTATGTAAAGTAAAGATGTCTAGGAGGCATATGATAAAGGTCAATTGTGGAAGGACTGGTTCAACAGCAGGCCCTCTACTTGCAAAGCATACTGCCGGTGTAGGCAATACAGCTGCCCCTCAGTGCTTGCCCCGGAGGGCCTGCCATAGCACAGCACTGCAATGGCTGGAGGAGCCACCTCTGCTCGTGGTCCAGTACCTTGGGAACAGTAAGCCATGTCCTTGGGCAGGTTGGCCATATAATTTGCATGGCTCAGTGAGAAATGAAAATGCAGAGCCCCTTAAGTTTAAAAGGCAGAAAAAAAGTCTTTTCTGTTTTCCACAGTCTTTCTCATGATCTGTCATGGTGCTTTTTATTTGGGTTTATTAAGAATGTCATGTTCTCTAAAGCACAGGAATGCTCATGGGACAAGTGCAGACTCTCATAGGTACCCGGAGCTCCCCTCCACATCAATCACCTAAGGTCCCTGCGCCTGACATGGACTCTTCTGCACCTGTGAAAGGCAGCAGAGATAGCTGGGCCAGGGAGGGGGAGCAGGTGGCCAATAACCTTTCCCGGAGAGGCAAGGAGGCAGTGGGAGGAGGAGGAACACACAAGGGTGAAGGCCCTAAGCCCCTGGCACATGTACACTGTCCCATCAGACTTCTCTTATAAAACACAATTTCAAATTCTTATGAAGAATTGCAAAGCGGTGACTGCAGAGCATTACACCCCAAGTTCAAGTCCCTTTCTGAGCCTGGGACACTCTGTGATTACATTGGTTGCAGGTTTTGTTCTTGAGTTTGACAGACTCCATTTCCACTCACTCCCCACCCTGAGGCTCACCCTAACTCCACTGGAGCAAGTGGAGTTGGTCATTAGGACCACGATGAGGTCATCAGGACTCTTGCAAGACAATCAAGTGGATGGGAAACGAGGCTCCTGAGAGGCTGGCGGTGCCGGTTGTGACTTGTGTCTGACCTCTGGCAAATCCATGGATCCTTCTTTGACCCTGTATGGCCCCATCATCTAGGCTCTGAGGGTCATAGTCCAGGCCAAATGAGAAATACAGTATTCTGAGAGTTATGCTGAGCTGTGATGAAGAACCACGATTAGACTGGTTCTGTGGTCCCAAGAGTTGGAAGGGGAGATTATGGCACAGCGGCCATGTCTGGGAGCCAGAGCTGGGCTAGGAGGGCCCACGTCTAGCCTGAGTGACCACTTAGCAGGGCTACAGTTGTGTAGAAAACATTCCAGCTTAGTATAGGAGGATACACTTAGTGACCTTTGGGGCCTCTCCTTACTCAGGGATTTTGTGATTTTTGTAATAAGTTTTGGAAAGGTAATATTCACGTACTCATTCAACACACTCAAATGCCACACTCTTCCAGATGCTGGGGACAAAAGACAGAAGGCTGTGGTCTGCTGCTGAGGAATTTTTAACTGTAAAAAACCATAAAATTTACCACTGTAACTATTTTAAGTGTACAGTTTAGTTGTGTTAAATATAGTTACACTGTTGTACAACAGACCTCTGGAACTTTTCCATCTTGTAAAACAAACTATACCCATTGAAAAACAATTCCCCATTTCCCTTCCTCTCAGCCCCTGGCAACTACCATTCTACTTTCTGTTTCTATGAGTGTGACTACCTATACTACTCATACCTCGTAGAAGTGGAATCTTATACTATTTGTCTTTTCGTGCCTAGCTTATTCACTTAACATAATGTCCTCAAGATTCATCCATGTTGTAGCATGTGACAAGATTTCCTTCATTGTTAGGGCTGAATAATAGTACATTATATGTCTGTATCACAGTTTTGTTTATCCTTTCATCCATTGATGGATATTGGGTTGCTTCTATCTCTTGGCTATTATCAATAGTGCTGTTACAAATATGGGTGTGCAAATATCTCTTCAAGATTCTGCTTTCTATTCTTTTGGATATATACCCAGAACTGGTATTGCTGGGTCACACGGTAGTTCTATTTTTAATTTTTTGAGTAACCGCCATTCTGTTTCCTAAAGTGTCTGTACCATTTTACATTCCTGCCAACATTGTGCAAGGATTCCAACTTCTTTATATCTTTGTCACCACTTGTTATTTTCTGTATTTTTATTTTTTAGTTTTTAGAGACAGGATTCTACTCTGTCATCTAGGCTGGAGTGCAGTGGTGCCATCTTGCCTCACTGCAGCCTTGAACCTCTGTGCTCAAGTGATCTTCCCGCCTCAGCTTCCTGAGTAGCTGGGACTACAGGTGTACACCACCATGCCTGGCTAATTTTTGGAATTTTTTTTTTTTTTTTTTGTAGAGACTGGATCTTGCTGTGTTGCCCAGGATGGTCTCAAACTGCTGGTCACAAGTGATTCTCCCACCTTACCTTTTTTTTTTGAGTGTGTACCAGGGCAGGGGGTAGTAGCCATCCTAATGGGTGTGAGGATTGTACTCTTGCAGAGTACATGTCAACAGATGCAAGCTGTGGGGTATCTGGGGCTGGATAAAAGTCAAGTCAGGGCACCACAGGGCAGCTGTGGGGAGGTTGGATCTTACTGATGATGATGGCATCAGGAAAGGCGTTAGTGTGGAGGCCGCCCTAGGGCTGAGAGACTTGAAAGGTGTTTGTCAAGCCCCTTGTAACGTGCCATTGATCTACTGTGAGACCCTGGGCAAGTTCATTCATCTGTTTGAGCCACTGTTTCTCCATTTGTGACAGGATGGGCTGGGCCAGGCAGCAGCATGAGGGAAGTATGGAATTATGAAACAGTCTGGCCAGTTTATCTCCCTTCGCCCCAGGTACTATGATTTCAACCTTTGCCTCAGGTGGTTTCCAGTGCAAATCCCTCAGAGCTGTGCCTCCAGGCCCCTTGCACGGAGCCTTTTTCATGGCCAACTGGAAACAAGCCAACATGCAACCGGTGCCGTGCTCCCAGCAGCTGCCATCTGTGTGCATTGGCTGGTGGCTCACATGACCTCAGCTGCAGCTGTGGGAGGCTTTGGGATCTTGGCTGTCCAGCTGACTGCCTGCTGGGGGCAGGGGCATTTATTCTGCGTGACAGAAGGTAACATTTGTGGCTGGAGAGATAAGGAGAATTTCTGTCTGAGTCACTGGAGGAAACAAGAAAAAGAAAAACCTCCGACTGAGGAGAGAATCCTCAGGTTGCAGCAAGAGCAGCTGGTGCGCCATTCTTTTGGCCTAAACCTGGTCAGAAGCAGGCTTAGGCTCTCTGAATATTGCCTGGGCCCGGACTTTGTGCAGGGCCCCAGCCGCCCATCGTGAGGAGGAACTAAGATGTGTGCGCCAGGGACTCAGAGACCATTAGCAAGAGAAGGCAGCACCTCCTGCTGGTGATAAATGAAATACAGCAGAGCCGTGGGCTCCCGTAGGCACCGCCAGCCTGGAAATCCTCCACCTCTCCATCTTCGACGTCCCTTTGCCAAGAGAAACTGGCATGTTTCTGGACTCTTAAGGTTCACATTTTGGTCTGTGGGTAGCTTATAATTGATGTGTATAATTATTGTGGTGTGGTTTATAAATCGATGGCACACCTTACTTTTTTCTCCTTGATCTCATTGACTGTCACAGCAGCCCAGTGAGATAGATTTTAAAGGAACTTGGTGAAGACTCCATAGCTAGTAAGCTGTGGAGCCAGGATTTGGACTCAAAGTATGTAATCCAAAGCCCCACTTTCCTCCCTCCCACTAAATCTCATTGCCTGGCCCTGGCTTTGGAGAACTCAATAGCTGAGATTTATACAGCCCCCCACACCCCCATTCTGTCTTGCCTCCTCTGCTCTCAGTCTAGCCACATCTTTCCCTGTACTATGGAGGGGCTGTTGCTCACCGCATTTCTGCCGAATGAGCTGCTATGCAGCGTGGTGATAATGACAGAGGAAAAGTTATCTGAGCCAGAGACCCAAGCAGGTGTTTTGGACCAACCCCCTCCAAGGGTTCCAAAGGTGGAGAGAAAATGTCTGAATCGGACAGCAAGTTGCTGATGGATATTCACAGCTGTGATCCTGTAGGGACAGGAAACAAACTCCATTTTCTAGGTGATGGGACAGAGGCACAGAGAGGTGAATGAAGCAACTTCGTCAATGTCACCTACAGAATGAGATACAATGCACGGCTATTGGCTTTGATGCCCTTGCTTTTTCCACGTATTCTGTTGAACTATATGAAATTGCCATCTGAATGGGTCAAAAACAGTTGACTGTAAGCAACTTCATATGGTTCAACTCAATGTCATGCTGCTTCCCCAGGGCACTGCAAAATTCTGCAAGTACTCCCGAGTTCTCAGAAAAAGTTATGCCTAAGAGTAGCCAATTTATTTTAGGTTATTTTTAAAATCAGTAATTTAAGCACAGTGATGATGATGGTGATGATGATGATGACAATATCAATAATAGCAGCTAACTCTTAAGGAACCCTTAACATATGCTGGCCCTGTGCTAAGCCCATGCATTATTTCATTTAATCCTCCCAACTGCCTGTAAGGCAGATTCTATCATCACCTCATTTTTACAGATGAGGAACCTAACTAACCCCATCTGTACTAAAAATACAAAATTTAGCTGGGCATGGTGGCACGTGGCTTTAATCCCAGCTACTCGGGAGGCCAAGGCAGGAGAATTGCTTGAACTGGGACCCGGCTGCAGTGAGACGAGATCATGCCCCTGCACTCCAGCCTGGGCTACAGATAGAGACTCCATCTAAGACAAAAAAAAAAAAAAAAAAAAAAAAGTGAAAATCTGGCTGGGCATGGTGGCTCAAGCTTGTAATCCCAGCACTTTGGGGAGGCCAAGGCAGGTGGATCGTCAGAAGTTCAAGACCAGCCTGACCAACATGGTGAACCCCATCTCTACTAAATATGTAGGTGGGTGCCTGTAGTCCCAGCTACTCCAGAGGCTGAGGCAGGAGAATTGCTTGAACCTGGGAGGCAGAGGTTGCAGTGAACTGAGATCGAGCCACTGCACTCCAGCCTGACAGAGGAGACTCCGTCTCAAAAAAAAAAAAAAAAAAAGTATATGGCCAGGTGCGGTGGCTCACACCTGTAATCCCAGCACTCTGAGAGGCTGAGGTGGATCATCCGAGGTCAGGAGTTCAAGAACAACCTGGCCGACATGGTAAAACCCCGTCTCTACTAAAAATACAAAAAATTAGCTGGGCATGGTGGCAGATGCCTGTAATCCCAGCTACTTGGGAGGCTGAGGCAGGAGAATCGCTTGAACCTGGGAGGCAGAGGCTGCAGTGAGCCGAGATCATACTTCAGCCTGGGTAACGAGACTGAAACTCCATCTCAAAAAAAAAAAAAAAAAAAAAGAATGTGAAAATAGTGAATTGGAATATTCAGTTAATCAGGGCACACTCTGTCTGTCTCAACCAGGCTTCCATGAGAGGATTAAGCCCTGGCACTCAGAGGCATCCATTGTATGTAATACATTTTCGCTGCTATGTATTTAGAATGCTACTAGTTATGTGCTATTCCTGGGAGAATTGAGAAAAAAACCCACACAAATCATTTTCTGTGGTTTTAATGAGGTGCACTGAACAAGAAAGGCTGCTAGATGGTGCAAGCAGCCACACTTTCCTCTTCACTTGGTTGCGTCCTGTTCACCTCCCTGTTCTCTCTTGGTCACTGTCAAAACCAAGAGGACAGTGTAATGTTAATAGAATGCTTCCCTGGTTGTTCATGTTTGCTCACTTATTTGTTTATCTAAGATAAACTTGTGACCTTGATCCAGATGTATTTCAAATTCAATGGGCTATCTAAAATTCAATTTCCTAGAAGTGAAATCTCTAAATTTTTAATTGTCCATCTGATTACAATTATTTGTTATTAATAAATTGTATTCTTGTATTAAGGTACTGACAAATTAGAATGTTGATTTATGGATATGTAATGGGCACTGAAAACAGTGGCTTCAATAGATAGAAATGGACTTCTCTCTCACGGAATAGTTAGGAGGGAGACAGTCTAGGGTCCAAGTGGCAGCTCTGCTCTATGAGGGAACCCAGGGACCCAGCCTCTGCCTCCCTGTAGCTCTGAAATCCTGACAGTGTTTCACTCATCTGTGAGGCCCAGGATGGTTTGCTGAATTATCCACATTCCAAGTAGCAGGATAGAAGAAAATTTTCGCAGAATGCAACATTACACCTGTCTTTGAGGACAGAGCTGGAAGTTACAGCATCATATTGACCAACATCCTATCAGTTAAAAATGATCACACGGCCATATCAGCTATAAGGCACCAGGCTGCAATGGATGCTAGGAAAGGTAATTTTGTAATTTTGGTGGCTGTGTGCTCAGCTGAAAATTGGCAATTCTGTGAAACTGGCATTACCATGAAATGGAAGGAAGAAAGCATAGCAGGAGGCAACATTGAAAAACAGAGATAAACAATGAGATAAAGTGTACATAAATAGAAGTTTCAATATTTCCTTCCTGCACTGCCATGGACGGTCTTGCCCAGACCCCAGAGTGTGCTTACCCTTCGTTGGAGACCATTGCCCTCTGGGATTGTTTGGACTTTTCCAGACACATTTGAATGGTCCTTCTGAAAATAACAGAATGCTTTGCTTACAAACATCAGCTCCATGTACAGCTACATTATTTGCAGGGCCCAGTCCAAAAGAAAACATGGGACTCCTTGTTTGACAATGATTATGAATTTCAAGATGATAAGAGCAGAGCAATAAAGCAAGCATGGGGCTTGTCTATGCATGGAGCCCAGTGCACAAGTGGCACATCTGTGAAACCGGCCCTGCTCACTTCTTATTGGAAGATGGCAGAAAAGGCGTTGAAGTTCTCACTGACTTCTTATAATGGCTATATAAATTATGCCAGTCAACATTTATAAAACAATGCAGGGTAAATTAACACTCAGAATGGGACTGGATATTCGAATTTGGTGACGTGGTGGCAGCTGTCCCCTAGTGCATGCTTTAGGAGTGCTTCTCAGACTTGGGATGCTGGGCACACATTCCTGGAAGTTCAAGACAATCTGTGTTGTGATGTCATATTGAGTGTTCTTTGCATGACCGCCTTCTGAGGGTAGGTTAGTATTATGTTTAAGAATCCCGGTGGCTTACTTTCCTCTGGATTCTGGGACAAAGACTATGTCCACGTGGCCTGGAAATAGGTGGCCCATGCATTTTCCCTGGGCCGGATTGTCTGGCTCCCATGCACAAGGACCTGAGTGTGCACAGGGAAAAGGTTGGCCTGGGGCCAGCTCTGGGAGTTCATCACCGGGAAGGCTAGAGCGGGCAGGATGTAAGTTCAGGTTATGGTGGGGGAGGCAAACCTTGTCTAACATTAGGCCAAGGTTGTATACAACAAATACAGGGATCAATCAGAAACTCAGGAGACCTAGAAGACTTTAGGGGGTAGAATATATAATAAGGCAATGGCACAGAATATAAACTATGAATAGCCACAGCTCAGGCCCACAATCTCTTATTCACAATTCCAAAATCCACGCAGCTCTGAAAACGGAAAGTTTTCTCTCAGTGTGGCACAAACTCTTTTGTTGTACTACCTGATGTGAAGCTATTTATTGTCTAAGTAATATATATTCTAAGTAATATATCTATTTGCTTTAGAAATATTGCATTTTACTATGAAATATTATCTTAGACTCTAATGGAAGATTACTTAATACTCTCTCTCTCCTAAAATCAGAAAGATTGTAAATTTCATAACATATTGGACTCCCAAAGATTTGGGGTAAAAGAGGTGGGCTTGTAATACATATGATTTATTGCACATCTATTATGTGCCAGGCACTATTCTAAGCACTTTACAAGTATCAATTTAGTTAATACTCATGATACTCTATGAGATAGAGTTGGCTCAACATTGGCCCTAGTAAGAACACTGGAGCCCAGAGAAATTTTGTAATGTGCCCAGGGTCATAGATAGTCAGCAGGCAGGAAAAAAAAAAAAAAAAAAAAAAAGCAAGTCTCTTGGGAGCCTAGTTTTATGGCCTAGAAGTGAGTCAGATAGCTCAACAAGAATCAACGACCAATCTCATTTTGGGAAGAAAACTATTCAAACTCATGATTTGGCTGAAGCGATTCAGCAAGTCAGTAATAATAGCAAATGCAGTTGCTAGGTAAGGCAAGAGGCTTCATGAAAGAAATTTTCTTTCTACTATCCAGGTTTCTAATGAAGCTGCTCAACAACAGCAGAATCTGTGCTGACCGTTTGGGAAAACCGTGGGACATCTGAGTGGCCAGGATACATTGATAGAATTCACAATTTTGTATTTAAATATCCAAGGAGCAGCTCAGTTTTTATTTGTTAAATTGGATTTTTGGCTTGTCAAATTTTGCAATAATTATCCTAAGTTTTGAAAACCTTTACACTGGTTTTTTGTAGCAGCACCATTTGTTTTAGTAGAAATCTCACTTTAATGTTTTTCTTAGAAGTTGTACTTCTAGTTAATAGCTGGGTGGGCAGGCTGGTATTATCTTACTTTATTGACGTTCACATTATGTAAGACAGAATGCCAAACCCTGACTAAATAAAAATAGATCACATTTATTGCTTCTTCTTAATGTTCTAAACTTATCTTGGTTAGAGAGCTGAATTGGTTTAGTTTGACAAGATTTGTTCTTTATGAAGCTTTACTGAATCCCTTCTTGCAACTTTATGTTATCACAGTGTTTATTGTCTGGTGATTTCTTTTCATGGTTTTTTCTTCTTTCCAGAAATGGATGCAATGTGCATATCATGAATAATGGATGATTTTGTTTATATAATTGTTATAAATGATTGTAAGAGTTAGGAATGTTAATTTCTTTATCAGCAGGAATATAAGAAGGTTTCATTGATTTGTAAATTATCTTTGAGTGGCATTTGGAAAAAAATCTTCTCATATTTTCCTTACAAAATCTTAATAAATGCTTACCTTTGCATACAAAAGTAACAGATGAATATTCTAATATGTTAAACTTTTTTGGAGCAAAAATGATACTTACATGAACTAATATTACTGTAGCCTGATGGTGAATTATTGAAGTTTTTTATTGGTAGAATGGACCATTGTTTTTCTTTTTGGCTGCTCTGCACCTTTAAATTTCCTTTCCAGTTTGTAGATTCTTCCCAAGGTAAAAGCCATAAACTTGCTCCTAGCTTCCCTTGCAGCTAGAATGCAGCCATGTGACACAGGCTCCACCAACTAGATGGCTTACATTTGAGATTTTGAATGTAAACCTAGTGGCACAAATAAACAGAGTATAACCATTCTGCTGTGGGGAAGGGCAAATAGGCTTGTTTTCTTAGGAGAGTAGCAGAGGCTCTGCAGCATCCTCCAGTTCCCAGTGGGGTGGATGAGTAGTGTCTGTGTCCAGAGGTGGGGTTTCCCCAGGGCTATCTGTGGTGAGGTGAGCACTACTCCTGGCTTTATAATCTTCAAGCCTGGTTCTCTGTGCCTCCTTGAAAATCTGAAAATGGTTTCATAGCCTTTAACACATTCTTTTTCTATTTAATCAAGCCAGAGAGGGTTTCTGTGGTTTGCAATTAAGAAATCCAATGGATACAACTGGAATCTGAGCATAATGATAAGGAAATAGGATTCTTTCATACATATCTCCTTTCACTGTTGAAAGTTATCAGTAGAACAGGGTTATCTGCCAGGTCATTCTTATCGGAGTCATCATTTACTTAAACTGATATACTGTTGAGAATAGCCTTCTAGAGAAAGTGAGGCACACCCAGGTAAGGTGTTTTTAAGGGAAATGGGGGTGACTTAATTATCAGTGAAATAGGTGTTATTATGAGCTTGGAACTCACCAATGGCCTTGGGAATGAGGTCTCCTGAGGATTAAAAGATGAGCTATAAAGAAGTCCTGACTAGAGGTCCTCTAGAATGTTCCAGGTTCTTGGCTTGAGAGGTATTAAGGGATGGTTGGAATGAAGAATACGGTCTTACTTTGAGGCCCGTTATGTGATTCTTTGATTCATTCATTTAACACATGTTTTATTGAGTGGCTACTCTGCCCCATGCACATGCATGAGACGCAGCAGTGAACTGGGCAGGGCTTGTCTTTGGTGCTCTGCAGTTTCAAAGTGTTTTCACATTTAGGTGGGGAAAGGAGAACAGCCTTTATAACTGTTTGTAGACATTAAAAACTGGAGAGGTTCAATAATTTATCCACAGAGACATAGACAGTAAGTAGTAGAATTGAGAATTAACTTCAGCTCTTTTGGTTCCAGAATCCTATTTTCTTTCCAGGACACTAGCACCTCTTAGCTGCTAGAGCTCACGCTTAATGTTTCTTCCTTTTTCTAGGGAGAAAGTCTGCATCAAGGAAGAATTAACTTGGTCAATACAGAGGCGGGTCTCCTCTTTCTGGGGCTGGTGGTCTTTCTGTTGCCCTCCAATTCTACTACTCTATGCTGACTCTGTCATTTATATCCTGATTGGAGACACGGTATTGAGGGCTGCCCTTGATGGGTAACACACAAGGAAGGGAAGACATCAGGGTACATCTTTGGCATGAGGGGTCAGTACTACCAAATAAAGTCAAGTGTGAGAACTGGGGAGAGAGGAAGCACATGAAAGCACATGAAAATTTATTTCATTTTTTTCCCCTAGGGCTGTAGCATTCTAAGAGACATGTGTTCCACCCTTAGTGATACCACAATCTAGTGGGCAAGATAAGTATGTACATGACTGAGTCATTCCTAGCCTCAGGTCTGCGGCTCTTGTACATTTTCCTGCTAGATGGCACTGTTTTTTTTTTTTTTTAGAATTGAAATTTTTAGTGAGATAATTGTAAATTATTGAGAAATGTAGATAACATGCAGTTGTAAAAAACAATACAGACAGGTCCCACGTACCCTTTAACCAGTTTTCCCCAAAGGTAACATAGAAAAATATCACAACTAGGATATTGACATTGATAGAATCCACTGATCTTATTCAGATTTCCCCAGTTTGACCTGTACTCATGGATGTGTGTGGATGTGAATGTGTGTATTTAGTTCTATGTAATTTTATCACATTAGTTTGTGTATCCACCACCGCAATCAAGATACAGAATAGCTCCATTGCCACAAGGATCCCACATGTTGTCCATCTCTATTTTTTATAACCACACCTTCCTCCCTCCCTGACATTTTTTTTGTCTCATGTGTTCTTGGTGCCTATAAAGATACTTAATAAATTTGTGTTATATGAATAAATGAATTAACAGTGCCGTAAGATATACACACAAACACATGCGTAGTGGATTTGGAGGGCAGGGGACGGAGCCATTCATTTGAGCTGGGCCTTAGAAGGAGAAGAGGCAGTGCTCATAAGTGAGCACTATGGACACTCATGACTTGGACGGGCGAGCACAGTGACTAATCTCCTGTGCTCAGGGAGGGAGTGCCTGGGTTCAAATTCCATTTCTACCATGTTTTGTATGAGTGGCCCCAGAAAAGTGGCTTAACTTGCTCAGGTTCCTCATCTTTAAAATAGGGATGACCCTAGTACCTGCTTCAGGGATTGCTGTGGGATGGAATGGGCTGGTGCATGTACAACACTGGGCAGAGTACCTGGCACGTGGTAGGACTTAAAAAGCAGATGTTGCTGTTCATGGTCTTGGTCTTTGTAGTTTGGGGAGGGCCTCTGATGACTTCAGATGGAGATCACGTCTACACCTCCCTTTGTGAGGAGGCATGGGTTGAATGTCTTCCTGGAGACTCCCATGGCTGGCTCCCACCTCCACCCCACTGGAGTTCTACTATTCTTGACAGGTCCTTTCTGCTATGGTTTTGAATATGGTGTTTACAGGATCCATTAATGACTTTGGAAACATCCTTTAGTGATAGGCTTTAGAGTTGTCAAGAGACCCCAAAGCCATGAGGGTAAGAACAGCAAACCTACACCCTTTGAGGCTCTGGAAGCCTTGCCTGCATTTTCCACGGTATCTCTTATTGTATCTCATGAGGAAAATGACATGTTAATGGGAAGTTGTAAATCTGCCCAATAACCAGGGCAGGGTCTTGTGTACCAACAGATCCACTAAAACTGCATGGTCCCTGGATGAGTTTTACCCCAGCCTGAGCTTCTTCCACGGAGGCTGGTAGAAGACTGGAAGAATGAGCTCTCTTTCTCTTTCACTTCCTCTTTGTGGGATCAAGGGAGGGGTGTTTACTAGGAATCTCATCTGGGATTAGTGTATCTGGACCTCTCTTGGTTCCATTGAAATTCACTTACTATGTACACATCTGTTGTGAGAAAAACAAATCGTCTTGGTTTACAAAGACAAAGGGCAGTTAGTAAGTACAGCAGGATATGGGTTAAGAAACCCTCACCACCGTCTGCGCAGTATCCAGCCCACTGCATTTGGCCAGTGCAGGAAAGACCTGTTAGTAACTGAACTGCAAAGACAATGTTTTTTTGTTTGTTTTCTCTTTTTCAAGGATGAGATTGAACAGAGCCTGAGTAGTTTTCTTCCATCCCCAATTTCTCTACAAGTGACATCATCAACAATTCGTTATGTGCTATCAAATATTGTTGTCTCTGTTTCTTTTTGTTGCAAATATTAAAATCTCAACAGTCAAGGCACTTAACACAAATATGTAGGCAGAGAACTCTTTCCCAATTACAGGACACATCCTGTTGGGGGTATAAGCAATAATTTTAGGGAGTACAGTGACATGGAACTAAATATTGAAGTACAAAAGAAAGTTATTTTAAAAATTATCTTTCAATTCTGCTTTTGCAAAAGAAATCTTATCTCTAACAGCTCTAGCTCTCTAAAACTTGCCAATTCTTTTCTGAATAAGGAGAGAATAGGCCTTTTACTCAGAACCATCTCAGTCAACAGCTTCTATTAGAGCTGCAGTTTATTTAACAGTGTCTTTCTTCCCCTACCATCTTTATTTTATTTTATTATTATTATTTTTGAGATGGAGTCCCTCTCTGTAGCCCAGGCTGGAGTGCAGTGGCGTGATCTCGACTCACTACAACCTCTCCCTCCTGAGTTCATGTGATTCTCCTGCCTCAGCCTCCCAAGTAGCTGGGATTACAGGCACACACCACCACACCCAGCTAATTTTTGTGTTTTTAGTAGAGACAGGGTTTAATTATGTTGGCCAGGCTGGTCTCAAACTCCTGACCTCAGGTGATCCACCTGCCTCAGCCTCCCAAAATGCTGGGATTACAGGTGTGAGCCACCATGCCAGGCCCCATATTTATTCTTAAAGTTACTTTCTTTTAAGGCATGTGTTACTCATTTTCTGTTTAAAATAGAACATAAGTTTTAATATAAATTCATTTGAAAAATAACTGATGAGCTAATTTTAAAAATTAACAACGGTGAAGGAGGGATTTGGATCTGGTAGTTTCCTGAAGGTGGCATTCAAATTAGACAAAGCAGGAACGCATTGGTTTAATGGTGGGGGGAGGACTGGGCAAAAGAAGAACTAGTTTCTAGAATTAGATCCTTCGGCAAGTACAATAGGAACCTGGGCAACTTACAGCTTCTCTGGGCTTCTTTTCCTTTATCTGTAATTAGGGTGTTGGAGTATTAAACACATTCATTGAGCATCTGCATTTGCAAAATACTGTGCTTATGTGTATGAGGCTACTTGTGATGAAAATAGTATAAATTCTACCCTTCAGAAGTTTACAGACAAAAACGATCAGGTCAACCAAACAAGCTATTGCTGTGCTAGTAGAGGAGACAGACAGGGAAATGGGTGAACTATCAAAGAACAGGATGTGGCTGGGTTCTGGCCCTGGTTCTGCCATTAATGACCTGGTTTTATACTAGCCATTCAACCTCTGTGAGCCCCAGGTTTTTCTTGATTAAATCAGTGCCTTCCCCTGACCCACATCTGGTGTGTCCGAGGGTTACTCTTTCTGAGGAAGAGGAGCATCTTTCAGCAAAGGATGTAGGTCTGGCTGTTCCCACCCCATGGCTGGAGGGCTCTGGACAGCTCTAAAGCTCATCACTAAAGGATGTCCCCAAAGTCATTAATGGATCCTGTAAATGCAGTGTTCCAAACCAGAGCCGAAAGTGACATGTCCTGTTGCCCAGATCCTCCTCATCCTTCAAAGCCATGATTATTTGACATGCCCTTGGAGAATTCTGCTCCCCACCCACTTCCCCCTATAGTCTGATCTTTCTATCATAGCGTGTGTTTGTGTGTGTGTGTGTGTGTGTGTGTGTGTGTGTGTGTGTGTAGCCTCACACTGGCCTATAAGCTGCCAGATACAGGGATCAGGTTTTCACTTTCCCCCTAGTGCATAACTCAGTGTCTGGCACATAGCAAGCAGCACCCAGCTCCTATGCATATGTGTGCACACACGTGAGTGCATGTGCACACATGCACAGGTCTGAGTGTGTTGGTGATGAAACAAAATGTGGAAAATAATTGAATAAGGCAAGATTTTAGAAAATCAGTTTCTTATTGAGCAACATGAGGAAAAGTATATGAAACAAAAATGGACAGCTCGATAAACGATCAAAGTGAAGTCACGTAACTATCACTCAGATCTAGAACCAAGGCACTGTGGTCATTTCCAGCCTCCCTTTCTCCAAATCCTATCCAGTTTCACCACTTTCCTCGCTTTGTTTTCCAGCTTTTTCTCATGAAGTTTTGTGTTAAAAATTTTCTATTTATTTTGAGAATCTGCAGAAGCATTTCAAGATAGAGTAAAAAACACCTGTAGGCATTTTACCTTGATATGGTAGTTAACATTTCACCATCTGTTTTCTGTTTTCTCTATATCCTTGCTTTTTTCTGAACAATTTAGTCATAGACATCATAATGCATAATCACCAAATAATTCCTTATTCATCATTTCCTAAGAACAAGGAGATCCTTTTGGCCACAATACTCACTCCACTCCACTCAGGAAATTGGTATAATACTATACTATTGATACTTTTTTTTGAGACCAAGTCTCGCTCTCTCACCCAGGCTGGAGTGCAGCGGCGCCAGCTCGATCTCAGTTCACTGCAACCTCCGCCTCCAGGGTTAACTGTTGATACTGTTGATGCAGTACCACTGTCTAATATGGTACATGTTCTGATTTCTCCATTTGTTCCAACAGTGTCCTTTATAGGTAAGGGAATTTATGTCTTTGGTCCAGGATCCAAACAAGGATCATGTGTCGCATTTAGTCACAATGTTTCTAGTCTCCTTTAATACAGGGCAGTTCTCCCAGGTTTTTGCTTTTGTCTTCATTAATTTGACATTTTTAGAGTCAGCATTGACATTTTAGAGATTTTAGCAGACTTTTTTCTCAATTTGTATTTGCTTGATTATTCCTTTATAAGTAGATTCAGGTTGAACTTTTTTTTTTCCTAGAGAAGCACTTGGATGGTATGTTCTCAATGGATGGCTGGAGGAGGCATGTGATATCAATTGGCTCATTATCGTGGATCAGTGTGATCATTTGATTAAGTGGTACCACCAGACTGCTCCCAACAGCCTTTCATCCAATGGTGTTAGCCTCTGATATGGTTTGGCTCTGCATCGCCACCCAAATCTCATCTCGAATTATAATCCCCACGTGTTGGGAGAGGGGGCCCGGTGGTGGGACATGGAGGTGGATTTCCCCCTTGATGTTCTATGATATTGAGTTCTCATGAGATCCGATGGTTTACAAGTGTGTGGCACTTAACCCCTTGCGCTCTCTCTTTCCTGCTCCACCATGGTAAGACGTGCTTGCTTCCCCTTCTACCATGACTGTAAGTTTCCTGAGGCCTTCCAGTCGTGCTTCCTGTTAAGCCTGTAGAACTGTGAGTCAATTAAATCTCTTTTCTTTAAAATTATGCAGTCTCAGGTAGTTCTTTATAGAAAGGACTAATACAGCCTTCACTGGTGATTCTTAGCTAATTAATGATCACTATAAGGATTGTAAAATGGTGACTTAATTTTTTTCTTTTATTTCCTCTATGTAAAAAAAATATTTCTCCTCACCTTTCCTTTCCAACCCCCTTTCCCTTTTTATTGTCAGTACGAGCTTATGGATTATCTATTTAACATGTTATAATCCACTCTTACTATTTATCTTGATACTCGAATTGCCTCATATTTTGCCACAGGGAGCCCCTTCTGTTTGTCTATGTTCTTTTGACATTTCTCCATCAGTTTTGGAGCACTTCCTTGGGATAATAAGATATTCCAAGTTTCTGGGATAAGGTATTCCACGTTCATTTTAAGAGAGGAAATTGAACTAAGCGTCTAAGCTCTGCTGATTAAAATGTTTACAAAAATAGGAATGAGAATCAAAGTGCAAATTCAACACTGACAAATACCTCTCTGAACTTTGGCAAAAACAGCAGGTTTTTGACTAGCCTTATCCACCACTGAAGTGCCTAGAAATGTATCGTAGGATAATCACTGCTGTCTCTGAGGGGCATCTGGGTGCAGACCCTGCTGGTGATCAGGAGACGCATGGGTTCAGGGAAGTGCAAGCTCCTGAACACCTGCTCACCACAACTCCTGGCAGTATCCATAGTGATGGAAGACAGAAAGCATATGGTAATTAAAACCACAAGTTAAATGATTTTATCCAGTGATTTTTACTCTGCTTCATGAGCAATATGATGAGAGCAACAGACCAACTATAAGATTATGTTTGCCTTGCACTAATTTTAATTTTTGGTGCTGTCATGTCTGTAGAGATGGGAATGCACAGTAAAGGGGACCAACAGAAGGAAAATAGAGAAAGTGATGAGTTTAAAATCCTGCGAACTGGCTAATCCAAGAAAAAAAATCAAATCTGAAAATGCTTTTCCAAACCATTTCCCAGGGTTGGGAACTTCTAGATAGTTTTCATTTCACTTGTTTCTCAAACAGCTGTGCAATGTCAGCTGAGGGTGTGGAAAGGAGTGAATAAGCCTGCATATTAGGATGGGAAGGAAAATAACCTCTCGGTCGGATGCATGTCCCCTGGGATCTGATGGTTACTGTAGGAGGAATGCCAACAGCCTAAGTGAACGATCCTTACCCTTTTAAAGTGCTCTGAACACCCCAACCCATTGTTTCAAGCATAGAACCAGAAGATAGACCACATTGCTCAGGGGACAAGTTCAAGGAGAAGGCTAAATCCTGGGGATGGTATGCAGAGCAGCTGATTCCTCCCCGACAGTGTGGTGTCCTACTTTTTTACCCGATTTTCAGAGTCCTTTATATTATCTGCTGAGTTAATTAAGATGTTGCTCTCAGAGTTTAGAAAGTACATTGACATTTTTAGATAAAAGATAATTGCAGCCTTTTTTTTTTTTTGTAAACAGTGCTGAATTTTCTAAGGCAAATTAAGGGTACTGCAACATTTCATTTACTTGGACACAATCACCTGGCATTTTCTGGTCCTCCGGTTGTTAAGAGGGTAACTATTAATACAACAAGCAGATATGTAGCATTCAAGCTGTCAAAAGTCACACTCCAGGGGATGTTCGGTAGTTGAGTCAGCAAATACACACACCACTGTTCTTTTTTATCTTGCCCATAGCAGATACAAATCATCTATCCCAGCTTCAAAACTTTCTGAACCAGTTCTCGAGGGAGCCACTGACAATTGATAAAAGCTTATATTTGTTAGATACCTAGGTTAGAGATCAGACGCAGTCTATTCTCTCACTCCTTTTACCTGACCATTGTTGGTTAAAATGGTTATCCTCACACAAGGGTCTTAACTGTTAAAGAACATTTTTTCTTTTTTTTCTGATATGGAGTCTTGCATTTGTTGCCCAGACTAGAGTGCAAAGGCATGATGTTGGCCTACTGCAACCTCCGCCTCCTGGGTTCAAGTGATTCTCCTGCCTCAGCCTCCTGAGTAGCTGGGATTACAGGTGCCCACCACTATGCCTGGCTAATTTTTGTATTTTTAGTAGAGACGGGGTTTCACCATGTTGGCCAGGCTGGTCTCGAACTCCAGACGTTAAGGTGGTCTGCCCATCTCGCCCTCCCAGAGTGCTGGGATTACAGGCGTGAGCCACCATGCCCAGCCTGTTAAAGAACATTTAATAATGCTCACTCTATCCTAATTCACTGAACGAGGGATACAGATGAAGTCAATTAAGAAATAAAAAACCTTTCCATTCATCAAGAAAGGCCTCGTACTAAAATACTTAAATTATTTTATCTAGCTAGATATTATCATAACTTTTATGAAAGGTCACCTCTAAGACTGCTGTTGGCTTGTGGACCAATTAGCTGGGCCAATGGGTGAGGTCACATAGTACGAGAATGGCCTGATCCCTGAGAAAAGGCCTTTGAGAGTCTAGTCCTACAGGTTTAGGGATGAGCTGAGACCACCTAATAATCTTAACCCTTGATACCCAGGTTGAAAAGAAGATAGGAGGCAGTAACAATCTGTGAGAATTAATTTTTTCATATAAAATTGCTTTTGTTTTCTCATCTAGAATATTAACAACTTTAGAAAAGGAACTTCTTTCTGATTCTTTTGTGTGTACTCATGGCCTAATATAGATAATTGGTCAGTAATACAAGATTTATAATATGCTTTTCAACAAATATTTAAATAATAAACTTGCTTCACTTTTTCTATTTTAGCAAAATATATTCTTTTCTGATGTCAAAGTAACTGATGGACCTTGTTCAAATGTTGCCATATACAGAGATATATAGGAAAGAATAAACCCCAAGAGGTGACAGCATAAAACATAGTACTAAGAGATGTTAAGAAACGTCAGTCGTAATCTCTGATCTTGTGCCAGTAACTTTATTGCTCTAGGCCTTATTTCTCCATCTAAAAAGAAATGGGGTAATAGTTCTACTTACCGCCAAGATTATGAAGGCTAATGACACCTGATCAGTGAAGTGTTTGCTTATTACATTGTAGGTAATCAACAGCAATGAGTTCCTCCATCCTATCATACCAAGAACACTTCCTTTTCATTACTGTGCTTTTCAAGGAGAGAGAAGAAGGAAAACCTGTGGAGGCTCACTTTAAGTCTCTTGACCCTAAGGTGACCCTTGTTTGCTCTTTCAGATAACTCTCACCTAACTATGTTTACACAGGGAATACCTCCTTGGTACATGGGAATGCATATTCCCATTAAGCTTCACACATTTCGAGCTTTTGCATCTGCAGAAAATTTACAGAAAAGCTAAGTCATGACTTGCATCACTGGATTTACTCCCTTTTCATTCAGATGTTGAATCATGAATGGGAGTTGAGGTCTGGTCACTGACTTCTGACATTTGGTGGAACCATTTTTAACATGATCTACTGGGTAATGCCCACAATAATAAGTCCAGTGTTAAAACTTATAGATAACTTAGAATCCATTGCTTGTTTAAAAGCTTATACAGTTTACCTGAGGTTTTTTTTTTTTTTTTTTTTTTGATGCGTCCTCATTCTGTTACCCAGGCTTGAGTGCAGTGGTGCGATCTTGGCTCACTGCAACCTCAGCCTCCCGGGTTTATGCAATTCTTGTGCCTCAGCCTCCTGAGTAGCTGGGACTACAGGTGCTCACTACCACACCCAGCTAATTTTTTGTGTTTTTAGTAAAGATGGGGTTTCGCCCTGTTGCCCAGGCTGGCCTCAAACTCCTGAGCTCAAGCTATCCACCTGCCTTGACCTCTCAAAGTGCTGGGATTACAGGTATAAGCCATGGCGCCCAGCCTTTACCTGTCTCTTGAGATGACACCTATTTCAAATATCAAAAGTATCACATTTTCTAAAAATAGGAACAAATCTTTAATGTAAAGGATAATTACTTTTCTATTCTTCAAGGGAAGAGTACACTGTTTGAGGGTTGCCTGGGTCACTTGCTTTTTCTGCCTGCTTTTCAGCAATTGTATTGCACATTCATCTGAGCATAGCAAGGGAAGAAAATATCAAACCCTTAGTTTTGAGGCTCTTTAGTAATGCCAGGAGAAGCATAGGTTTGTACTTGCTGGAAGGTGGGGCTTGGCAGCATTTCTCAAATTGTGACCTGTGAAAAACCAACGTTCCAGTCTCCACTGGGGTGAGCTAAATAATACATCTTGTCCATTCAGTTTGGGAACCATGACATTCTGTGGTACTTTTGTATTTTTGATGAATTTTATTACATATTGTTGAGTCTAAGAAGTCCTAGGAAACCAGGTTTACCCCAGTGTTTTCAAAATGCAATTCAAAATGGAGCCTACTTATTAGTGGAAGGTCTATTTGTGAATCCCAAGATCTGGATTAGAGTGCTGTTAGGTCCTCCAAAAAGCACGTTCCAAGATGACATTATGGAGTGCTGGACATTTATTTGGGGAGCATAAAGGGGAAGGAGCAGGACAAGCAAGAAGGGACTTTAGGCTTTGTGCGTCTGACACCTGTGACAGAGGAGGGAAGGAAAATTGCATAGGAAGAATCTTCTAAGAAAGTTTCCTCCAGGTCGTTGGGGAGTCTTGTGTCCCAAGTCACCCATTAGAGGAGTCCCATGTCTTGCAGGAAGGGGCTTGAGTTAGTTTATTTGCTGTGCTTAGCCCATCGGATGCATAGCCTCAGTGTGATGCAGTGATTGGCAGGAAGGCTCAGCAGCTGGGGTTGTCAGTCAGTGTGTGCTCCCTGTAGCTGGAGATTGAGTGGCATATTTTCATGACCACCCTTATTTCCAGTTGTACCCCTTGTTAGAATAAGGCACTCAAGGCTTCTGGAACCTAAACAGTTACTGTATCAAATGGGGGACTTGTCCTTTCTTCCTCGCATAGCTACAAATGAAAGCTCTTTGCAATTTATAAAGCATTCCAGAAACACAGAGGACTATTATGATGAGGTGGCTGAAGGCTCTTCAAGTGTATCAGCTGCAGCATGGCACTGTGCTCTTGACCCCAAGGCATCGTTTTATTCATCATTGCCCTGGATTTCCCACAGGCCAACCACAGTGCTGGGCATCTAATAAGCACTCATCAAATGTTTGTTAAATTATTATAACAACTGTTGTGAGTTCTCCAAGGAAACACTCTGTGACTAAGGCTGTATGTGGCATAACAATTGTAGACACTGAAATGCATTCCCTCTGGCAGGAGGCAGAGCATGGGGGAGGGTAGTGGGGGATTTGTGTTGACATAATCTGCCCTTGTATCTGGATCATGTGTAGCAGTACATGGTAAGGGTATTATTCCTGGCAGAGGGAAGAGGACTAGGGGAAGAGTTTCACAACTTTTTTTTTTTTTTTTTGAGACGGAGTCTCGCTCTGTCACCCAGGTTGGAGTGCAGTGGCGCGATCTCAGCTTACTGCAACCTCCTCCTCCCAGGTTCAAACAGTTTTCCTGCTTCAGCCTTCTGAGTAACTGGGACTACGGGCATGTGCCACCATGCCTGGCTAATTTTTGTATTTTTAGTAGAGACGGGGTTTTGCCGTGTTAGCCAGGCTGGTCTTGAACTCCTGGCCTCAAGCAAACCGCCTACCTCAGCCTCCCAAAGTGCTGGGATTACAGGCGTGAGCCACTGCGCCCGGTCAGAGTTTCACATCTTTTTGCTTTGTAATATTTCTCTTTTGCATCTCTAAAATAATTCTGATGTTAATTGAATTGTAAAGAAAATTCCCAAACTTTATCTTAGATAATTGTAGGGCATCACCCCCTACTCCTGAAGCTTATTTCCCAGAGCTGTTTGCATTGACTGCTTTGAGTTTTACCAACTCATCCTTTCTCTGCTTTGGAAACGTCCTAGTCAGGGCTAAATGTTTAAGGAACAAGCACAGGGAAAGAGGGAAATGAAAGGCATGGAGGAGATTTGTAATGGGGTAATTTCTCACAGGGTTGACTGTAGCTTTTCTGTTTGGCTCTAATCTCCTGATGGGTGGCAGTTTTGTCTGTTTCTTTTTGTACATTTATTTGTACCAGCTCGGTATTTTGTTCAATAAACGTTTGTGGAGTGAACCTAGGAATGAGTTACACATGTCTACTACATGCTGGGTGCTGGGGTGATAAGGGTAAACCAACTCAAGCCCTAATGAAACTTTTTGTCTAATAATGAAAGTGAACAGTAATGGAAAAAAATCACATAAATAAAATTACAAACTATGATGAGTGATGAAAGGAAAAAGCTCTGGGAACCTGGGGAGCTTAGATAGAACCAGGGTACCTGGTTAGTCTGGTGGGGAAAGCACAGAGGTCAGGAAAGACGTTTCTGAGAATGTGATGTTAAGTGGCCCATGAAGGATGGGACAGTGTTAACCAGAGAAAGAGGTATGTGAGGGGCATTTGCATTCCAGCAGAGAGGAGCATGTGCAGAGATCTGGAGGGAGGGAGCATGTTCCAGTCAAGTCACTGAAGGAAGGTGGCGTGGCCAGAGCAAACCACAGGGATGCAGTAGGAGAGGAAGCAGAGAGATTTGGGTACAGGGTGGTCCATTTGGTATTTTCCTGTGCTGTGCCATCAATAATCCTTATTACTGGATGTCTACTGTGTAGCCAGATGACTTCTGTTGATATGTGTACTGTATCTGGATCACACACAGCAGCATCATGGTAAGGATATAATTCTGCAGAAAAATAAAAGGAGAAATAAACTTAAGTTCTGGGAAGAGGGGTTTGAACTTTAGAAAGCTTTGGACCCCATGGTGTTATTGAGCTCTGATAAGAGTTGCCATGGGATCTGGTTTTTGTGAAGAATTTAAGGAACAGAGCAGACGAGGGAAGGAGGCTTGGCTACCTTGAAAGGGTACTGGATTAGGGGTTCCAGCTCTTGCCGTGCCATGATCAGCTGTGTACCCTCAGACTGCCTCATCTTTTAAATAATCACTTCCTGCAGTGGTAACATGTGAGGTTGGAATTCAACGACTCTGACCATCTTTGATTCTGAGTGGAATCAACTCTATCATGATGGAAAATTGGGGGAGGGATGCACTAGGGGACCCACTCTGTCTGTGAACCCCTGAGCCCAGGCGCCTTCCTTTGCATGTCTTTTTTATGATACGTATGGAGTGGAGGATTGCAGCTCAGTTGGGGATGTTTATGAGGCTGCCTTGGGAGCTACTATTTAACTGCTTAGTCTGCACCTGCAGAACCTTCTCCCCCAACCCCTCCCCACACTTCATGCTGCCTCCCTCCTCAGTGCTCTGCACTTTAGAGGCTCCTACACCATTGCCAGCCCACAGGGGTGGCCTCTCAGCCCTCACCGCCAGGTCCTCTTCTTGTCCCAGCACCACACCTAAAACACAAAGGTGCACGATGGAGAAGGCCCAGCATTTCCTTTTCCATGACACCATAAAGACATGCTAGAGGAATGGACAAGGGGCAGTGTATTCCTTTCCTGGGACTGCCTTGGCCATGTGCCACAAACAAGGCTGCTTCAAACAGCATCATCCTCTCACAGTTCTGGAGGCCAGAAGTCTGAAGTCAAAAGTTGGCAGGATCATGAAGATGATGGGGGAGAATCCTTCCTTGGCTCTTCCAGCTTCTGGTGGCTCCTTTGTTCCTTGTCTTGTGGCTGCATCACTCCAATCTCTGCCTCCATCTTCACAGTGTCTTCCTCTCTGCATCTTCTCCTTTTATGTATCTTAAAAGGTCACTTGTCATTGGATCTAGGGTCCACGGGTAATCCAGGAGAGTGTCTTCTCAAGATCCTTAATTATATCTGCAAAGATTCTTTTTGCAAATATGGGCCCACTCACAGGTTTCAACATGTGGATATATCTTTAGGGGAACCACCATTCAATTCACTACAGGTGATTTCAGAGGTATTTGACCCATCCAAATGACTTATTTTATTCATTTTTCTCCCTGATAAACTTGACCTTTTTGAAATAGCCTCAGAATACAGGTCCCAAAGTTATGCCATAGAGTGGAGGCAGCAGGCTGGAGGGTTGGAGAGCACAGGCTTCTGGGCCAGGTGGCCTCAGTTCAAATCCCAGCACTTACCAATCTCTCTGTGGCTCAGTTTTGCCATCTGTACATTGAGTACAATAACAATACTGCCTTTCAAGGCTGTTGTGGAGCTTGTATAGGATAACACTTGTAAAGGTAGCTAGAACTTAGCGGAAGTGAAGTGCTCAATAAATGTTAACCATGATAGTGAAATAAACAGTAAAAACATGAGCAGGGGGTGGTGAACATGATTAAAAAACCAAGTATGTCTGGATAGTGGCTGGACCCAGGGCATTGACACTGCCTGGAGCTAGGGCTCCTTTGAGTCTTGATCAACCTACAATTACCTGCACCTGACTTGAAATAAAACCTATTGGCGGCCCCTCCTCTCAAGATTTGCTCTGAGCTTCTGTGTTTGCTGATCAGAGTCGGGCTCTGGCAGCCAACCCGAACAGAGGGCACTCAATTTCAAACAGAGATAGGGAGCTGCCAGGTGCACACACACAGAAAGGACATTCCTGGGAGGTAGCCTGCTGTGCTCCACCGAGCCACTGAATTCCCAAGAGGAGCTTTCCTTCTTCCAAGACAGTGGTGGCTGCTGCCCTTCCTGCTGGGCCGACCTCCTGGGGTCCAGGAAGCTGGTGAGTATGAGTGCTTCTGGGCACAGTCAGGAGCCTTGCTGGTCGAGGTGAGGTCTGTTGCTCTGCTTCTCATTACCGAACTCTGTCCACACCCTTTGCTACAGCCTGGGCTTCTGGAAGCCCTTGGAGATGCCACTCTTTTGCTTGTCCTTAGAAACCTGGGCCATCAGGAGTGAGGATGCAGACAGAGGGCAAAGGGGCTGGGCTTGGGTGTCAGACTGCTGTGTGGCTCTAGGCAAGTTCCCTAACCTGTCTGAGGTGAGGTGTTCTGCATTTGGTAAGTGGGGATTGGATGGTACCCTACTCTGACTAGGTGCTTGGAAAATGGTGGCTGTGATTAATATCTGGGAGGTAATATAGAGTAGAAATCTGATGGGTCAGGGTTTTACTGAAGCCTTGAGACCTTAGGCAGTTTACCTAACCCTTAGACTATAATTTTCTTATCTGAAAAGAGATTAAATACCCCATTAAATGGAAGGATTAAGTGGAAAAAAGGGTATATAGAGCCTTTAGCCCAATGCATGGCTCATTCTACATGCTCAATGAATGGTAGCTATGATGACTGTCCCAGAGCAACCTGAATAATGATAATAAAATTAATGAATATGTTTGTTAGATATATTTAACAAATATATTCATCTTATTATATATATTATATATTTAATATATATTTAACACATAAATTCATCCCTTTTATTATCAAATATATAATGAACAACTGTATATTGGCTCAATCCCGGTGTGGTGTAGAAGGAGAAGCATTCAGTCAATAACAAGAAGACCCAGCTCTGCCCTCAGCTTGGCCAGTTCATAGCTGGGTGACTGAGCAAGTTGTCTAACCTCTCAGAGCCTCAGTTTTCTTGTCTTCAAATAAGAATAGTAACTATTTTCTTTCATATCCCAGGAGGTAAGTTATATATATATAAATAAATACACACACAAACACGTACACACACTCTCAATCCTTAGCACTCTATGAGGTAGGTACTATTTGATACCCATCTTACAGATGAGGAAGTACAAGCATAGAGAAGTTATGCATTTTGCTCTAGGTCACACATACTATATGAGGTAGAGGGTAACCAGACCTGGGGCTGTGTCTCACCCAGTATGCTGTGAAAATACTGCCAGCCTCCTTTCCCTCATAGGGCTTCTGCTAGGGTTCCATATGTGGCAAAGTGCTTGGAGGAGTGTAAAGCGTTGTATGAATAAGACCTGTAGGCACAATTTATCTACTCAGGGTCTTGGCTCCAACCTTCTCCTGGTTTTACATGTGTGACACATGTCTCTGTAAGTTGAGCTTTTAAGCAGGTACAGGGAGTGTTGCGTCATGTTTATGTGTAAGTTCAATATATGGATTTCTCCATTTCTGACTTTGCTACCATCATAGATTGCGGATCAGTGAAGCTTTCCTCATCGTGCAGTTGGTGAGTTTATCATCTTCAGTAGCAAATCTTTATTGTGTTCCCTGAGTTCAAGGCCTGAGACCAGGCATAACTTTAGACCCCCTTTCGTGTTTCCAAGTTGAGACTGAGAGGACTGGACTGGGAAATCCCTGTATATTTGGGACTCAATACATCTTGACCCTGAGCTGAGGCTGAAATCCCAAGGATCGTGACTCCTGGAGAAGTTGACAGGACTGAACTCCTCCTCCTGTTCAAGAGGCTCAACTTCAGCTTCTGCAAAAGTAATTTATGAAGAACCTGAGCAGAGCCTGTGCAGTGAGGGAGAGAAGGTCTGATGGGATTCTGTTGTTTCTGGGGCCCTGTAAATCTCACACAAAAGGCTCACTGAAGATAAGTTGTTTTATAAAGCCTCTCCAAAATGCCTTCAAAGTTATGTTTGATTGCATGGGTTGACAGATGAGCCTTCAGGTTTATTTTTTTCTATGCAGGACATCAATGAAAGCTGAAGAAATAAATTTCTGGCGGAGACTTTTTTTTAAAGTCATGTCTGAGGTACGGATGATTGGAAGCTGTTTGTGAGCAATTGCATTGAGTTGCCTCAACATATTGCAAGTTTTAACTGATTAAAAGAGCTTCATTTGACTGTGCTAATTAAGGCTTTTATTCTTGGAACTAATCAGCTTGAGTGAAGTAAATTTTTCCTCCTCTTCGTTATAGAAGGTATTAAAGAACTCAAACATGCAAAGAAAGTCAGATCCTTTGCGGGTCATATTTGAAATAACGTAGTCATTCATTTTCAACATTGAACTGCTTTTGCTTTTAACAGATATGAACTTCCTTTCATATGTCTTTAGTATATACAGAAAAATAATTAGGCTATCACTTTTAACCCCTTGGAACATTTTATGTAATATATAGGAGTTCTGAAGTAAAACTCTTGTGGGAAAAAAAGTCAATTTTTGACTGAATGGGATTCAAAGTGTATCTGTTATCAGAGGTCACCTGGCCTAGGTTTAGAGAGGAAGCGTTGTAGGGGGGTTGATGCTTGCTAAGGTCTTAGCATTCCTAGTGGCTAAACACATTCCTAGTGGCTAAACATCCAGAAGTACTAGCTCTTCCAATGAACAGATTTATGACCTTGAACTGGTTCTTTCTTTTCTCTGGACTGGACCTCAATTTTGCTATCTGTTTAATGAACAGGTTGGTTTTTTGTTTGTTTGTTTTGTTTGTTTTTGAGATGGAGTCTCACTTTGTCGCACAAGCTGGAATGCAGTGGGGCGATCTTGGCTCACTGCAACCTCTGCCTCCTGGGTTCAAGTGATTCTCCTGCCTCAGCCTCCTGAGTAGCTGGGATTATAGGCATACACAACCACACCCAGCTAATTTTTTTGTATTTTTAGTAAAGACAGGGTTTTGCCATGTTGGGCAGGCTGGTCTCAAACTCCTGACCTCAAGCGATCTGCCTGCCTTGGCCTCCCAAAGTGCTGGGATTACAGGTGTGAGCCACAGTGCCCAGGCTGAACAGGTTGGTTTTGATTAGTGGTTTTCAAACTTTAAAACTTAAGTTTATTCACATATTATTCAAACTCCTTAATATATAAAACATAAAAATGGATCCCCTCAGGTACAAGAGGAGGAGTGGTGGCCACATTGGGCCACCCGGTTACATACTCAATCTTCCCTCTCTTCCTCCCACATCTGAACCCTTGTTGCAGACACCTGGGCTTGATTATTATACTCTCTCCCAATTCAAACAACTGAAACTTTTCCAACTCCTACTTGAGCTCAACCTTTTTTCTCCAGTCATTCTGCACAAAGACAGACAAGGAAATGACTTTATTATTTCATCTCTTCTTGATCAAAATGGCAGAGTGTACCAGGGCCTAGTGCAGTGCTTGGAACACAACAAGGCTCTGTGTACTTTTTTTTGAATGACTATAAGGGACTGGTGGTAGAGAAATAGCCAACCAATAAACGGTATTTAGGGGCCAAGTGCTGTAATCCCAGCACTTTGGGAGGCCGAGGCGGGCAGATCACCAGGTCAGGAGATCGAGACCATCCTGGCTAACATGTTGAAACCCCGTCTCTACTAAAAATACAAAAAATTAGCCAGGTGTGGTGGCACGTGCCCGTAGTCCTAGCTATTTGGGAGGCTGAGGCAGGAGAATCACTTGAACCTGGGAGGTGGAGGGCAACAGAGCAAGACTCAGTCTCAAAAAAAAAAAAAAAAAAAAAAGGTAGGTATGATGTAGAGAAAGAAAAAGGAGGATGCATTAGAAAAGGAAGTGATTTTAAGAAATGGATGGAGACTGAGGCTGGGTGACAGCCAGAGCTGCTGCTCTATTAACAGAGTACAAATTGTTTTGCAGGCCCCAGAGTAAACAATTTCCTTTTTCTCCCCAGCTCTGAGATGAATATTAGGATTATTCTCTTTTGCCTGTGTTCTCAGTCTTGGAATGATTTTTTAACTCTTTTCTTGTTATATGATACGTTTTTAAATAGGACCAAAGAACTTCTATTGAATTCTTGTGGAGCTTTCTATCTGTAGACTCCATCTGTCCATTCATCTATCCATAATTCAACATTCATTGAGCCCTGCTATGTGCTAGGCATGGTGCTAGATACTGAGGGTGCATATGTAAACTAGACATGATTGTTGCCTTCAAAAGCTCAGCATCTAATAAAGGAGAAGGATGTTTTTTCAAGTAACTGTAATGATCTATGTGATAAGTATGTAATAGAGATAAGAACAAAGTGCTGGTGGAGTCCAGAGGAATGAGTGACTTGTTGCTCCACTGCAAAACTGGAGAACACATCACATCAAAGGAGGCAGTTGAGCTGGGCCTAGGAGAAAGATTTGGGTGTTGCTAGGTAGAGATCGGAGAAGTCCCCTTCAATGGAAGGCCTACGGTGAGCAATGGTTCATAGACAAGAGAGTGTGATGATTTTAGGAGGAGCTGTCCATCAGGCTGGAGTACATGGTTTGAGGATCAAGTGCTGTGTTGGTGAACTGTGGCTATAGCGTGGAGAACCCTAAGAGACATTCATAATAGGTTGAGCTCGTTTTTAAATTTAATTAACGTGTAGGATATAACACTTTAGTGTTTGCAAACAGTATGTTGTCTCTATTATTTCATTTGATATCCATGATTGTCCTGTAAGACAGACATAACTTATCCTCCATTTTACAAATGAAGAAACTGAGGCACAGTGAGGTTAAGGATTTACTCAAGGTTGCATAATTAGCATGTGGCTGAATTGATTCTCAAAGCCAGGGCTTTCAGTCTGAAAATTTATGCTTTTTAAAAATTAAATCTTGAAGCATAACATATAAACATAAAAAGCCATACCCACAAATCCTAAGTGTATGAATTAAAAATTTTTGCAAAGCAAATATAGTAAATAATCTCCAAATCAAATTGGGGAAGTTTGACCTCTTTCTAATGTTGCACTTTCCAATCTACAAGCATGGAATATTCATTCATTCATCTTATTTTGTGATTTCCAGAGTATAGGTCTTATTTATATTTCTTAGACTTATTCCTGAGTTTTTGAATTTTTGATGCTATTATAAAATCTTTTATTTCTAATTTTAATTTATGATTATTTGTTTTTGTATAAAGAGGTACAACTGACTTTTATATATTGCCTTTGTGTCTAGGTATCCTGCTAAATTCAGTTAGTAATTCAACTAGACAGACACTATTGAATTGGTCAAGGCCTTCAGTGCAGTGTTAAATAGAAGGGAAATAGCGGGCATCCTGTGTTTTTTTTTTTTTTTTTTAAATATCAGAGGCCATCTTACATGATGATATGATATGATATTGGTATGATACTGACTCAACGACTTTTGTAAATATTGTTTGTCAGATTCAGAAAATTCTCTGTTCCTCTGATTTGCAAAGATGGCTGTGGAATAGAGTTTAGGTTTCAGGAGGGAGAGAACAGAAGCAGAAAGTCCAGTGAAGTCTGCACTAGCACCAGAAGCCATGTGGACACAGAGGAGGGAATGCATGGGAGAGATGTCCTGGGTTACTCTGTTTCCCCAGTCGTTCTTACTTGATCATTGCTCATCTCAGGAAAGCTTCAAAAGAAAAAGGAACACTAAAAGTTGCCAGGATTCTCCTTCTCTGAAGTCCTAAGTAGTGTTCTTGAAGATATTAACAGATATTTAATGATAAAGGTGTGGTGGTCAAATCCATTTGGAAAAGTCTGAATACAACAGCACCCTCTTGGAGAGTCACAATGCACAAGGCTCTGACAATCCTGCAGCAAAGGTAGTAATTTAATTTAGTTTAACATAGCACCCATTCTCCTATTTCCAATGTCCACAGCATCAAAAAAAATAAATGAGGTTCAGAGGAATTTCATAGATCCTCTCTTAGTAAGTTTAGGAAGTTTAATGATTCCCATTTGTAATAAAATCTGTTATGAGTCGGTGTATTGGTGTTCCTGAGGTTATAACCATACCCTTCTCTTTACCCTAGACATTCAAAACCATTGAGAAAGAAACCTAGACATCAAATAGGGATCAAAATATTACCTCAATTGCTGGTGAAGCTCAATTGGAGGAAGCTGTTTGGACTAGGGTCCAGATTGATTTTCAAATACTTCCCTCTGAATCATATGGACTTGCCCACTCAGCTGCAGGGAGGAGAAGCTCTGCTCAGTGGTTACTTCCACTTGCACAGCAGAGCAGAAAGTAGAATACAAATGTTCTGTGGGCAGGTAGACCCAAAGGAAGAAAGACCACATGGGAATAAGAGCTTTGGACCTTAGCCCTTCCCAAGTGAGGAATGTAAACCTAATGCCATACTCTAATAATTCCACCGAAAGATAATCAAGCAATATATGGGAGGAAGAAGGTTTGAGGAGTGAAGAAAAAGAAGAAAGCCTAAAAGAGATGGGAGTTTGAAGATTCATTTATGCTGGGACAAAGGGAGAAAGAGCTGCTTGTTCCAAGTGCTGAGATGTGGTCTGTAGTCTATTTTTGGCTTAAAGGTTGATTTCTTGATGTTTAGGAGAGTGGAGAGCAGGACTTTAATTAGCCTGGATATAAAGAAGATGGAATAGGAAAGACAAACCATTTTCTTCGGGGCCCAGGCAAGAGGAAGTCTTAGGCTGCGGTGGGCGCGTCTAGTAGTCCTATCTGTACTGCATGGATGACTTGACTTGCCAATATTTGTTTCTCTATTTTCCTTGCACTCTAAACAGCCCAGTCATGGGTGATGTGCTGATGCTTAGCTGTAGAGGGCAAGGAGCAGGAGAAGATGGAGGCCAGTGACCCCAGGCTGAAAAAGATTCCCCAACCCTTGGAAGATTGTTTCTATCGTGGGCACTGTTGGCATGCTCCAGGGTGGGCAGAAAGCATGCAAGAAAAATGCCTCCATTTTCCTGGGGCAGTCCTACAGCCTTGCCCTCTGCCATTTTGCCCTTGAACACTTAGCAGATTTCTCTGAAGGGCTATGAGAGGCTGGCTTAACAGGGATGGGCTTTACACAGTGGGGCTCTGAATTATTCCTGAGTCATTCTTGGTTCAGAGAAGCCACAGGAAGAGGAATTAATTAGCATCCTTGGAGGTGTATTTCCTAGACTCGGCTGACTCTTGCAGGTGAAATATTAAGATTCTCAATCACTGTTTGTTGAGTTGTGATATTTGAATCTCATTATAATGGTTGAGGGGACTATAATGTACAAAATGAGGGGCTAACACGGAAACATCCACCTACTATCACAATGAGATGAAGGATTCCAAAACACAGTATGCAAGAACGAACTGCTTCCCGTGAGACCGGGAGCCGGGGCCCATCCATTCAGGCCGTTAGCCTTGCTTGAGACATTTTTGATCCGGAAGAGGATTGTTCTTTTTCTCCTGAACCTGAGCATTCTGTTCCTCCAAGGCTGAGCTAATCCTGTGCATAAGTAGAGAAGGTAGCCAATTTTGTGGGCTAACTGTAGGGGTTGAGATTGAGTGGAAAGGAAGTAGAGGTGGATTATAAAGTGCAGCCTATGCAAATGTATCTACTAAAGGCTCTGAATTTAATACATTTAATCATTCCTTTTGGTTAAGAATTATTTTAAATTTCCTTTAGATCTCTTTTGGTTAAGAATTATTTTAAATTTCCTTTAGATTTCTCTTTGAGAGGATAGCTCATTGGTACTGTCTACTTAACCGCAAGGGTTTGTAAACCTGTTGCACATTAAAATCACCAGGGGAGCTTAAAAACCACTGAGCCTTTGTCCCATCACTGACCAATGACATCACACTCTCGGGGATGGGATCTGGTCAAGTGTGGGGCACAGTTTTAGAAAGCTACCCCCATATGGATTAGATGTGTAGCCAAAGTTGGGGCATCATTGCCTTAAGGAAATAGAACATTGAACAGGTAAGTTTTGATGAGAAGATCATGGAGAGAGAGAACTTACAGAGGCATGGCAAGGCAGAGTGTCACATGGGTTTATATTTTAACAATTTCTATTGAATTCTGCAACACAACTGCTTCTATGTGTAGTGGTTTGCCGTTAATGAATATATCCCAGTCTTAGAAAGATGAGGACCCAGATAGGACATCCTAAAGAAGGTATTTCCCAGCAGGCTACTGGGAATTTACCCAAAGGCTTTATAGATAACCTTTGAATGGTGGAAAAATTTTGTGATTTTGTTTTGTTTTTAAGCTAGACCTCATTACATACAAATTTATTCTAAATTAGCTACGTGTGGAGCTTTTAATAGTTCAGTGTGAGGGATCAATAAGGTCATCTGTGTAACATCCTAGTGAGAAAAAGCAGAACTAACCTTATGGCCACTTCCTGAACAAGAGGAACAGAAGAGGAGCCTGGAGCTCGGAGAAGTCCCAGGGCCAGCTCCAGTGACATAGTTAGAAAGTAGCCTACATGAGACCCATACTCAAGCAGTCCAGCCCCTCTTTCTTGTGCCAGGCTGGCTGCCTCCCTGCAGTGCGGGCCTTGTGGTTAAACACTGAGTGATGCCACCTGAACAGATGTGCTGAGCAAATCTAACACGTGCCTCATTTAATGTTCTCATTGTTTGGATACAGATATCGGAGTCGCAGTAGCTTTCACCCTGAGGAGACCAGGTTGGTATGAGGGTTCCTGTGTACCTCTTGCCTTATCTTGGGGATGACCCTGGGAGGATATTATGATCCTAAACCAGAAAGCCCCATACTTTTTGTGAAGTGGGAGGGTTCTCATGCTGGAATTCTCTGCAGAGTAGAGGTGGTTGGGGACGTGGTGGCAGCTGCCTTAGTGACTTACCAGGTAAGTCTTCCTGATTTGATGGTTGATCCCGATACATTGTCTGGAAACCCCTGAAATCCCCTTATTTGTCAGCAAGCATAATATCATCTTCCTCATGGTATGCTGTGGGGATCCTAAAAGACAATGTGTGTAAAATGATGTTCCTGGCACACAGTGAGTGCTTTATACAGGTGTAAAAAAATTGTAAACTCACATTTCCTTGTTATCAATATTGTGACACTTTGTAGCATGCTTTACATTTGAAAAACATTGTTTTCTATTTTAATATCACCCTGTGAATTGGGTAAGAAATGTCCTTGTGTCACATGGGAAGAAATATGCATCTGAGTTAAGTATCCAACCCCAAAGTCTAGAGCTAACAATGAATTCAGGCAGGTGCCCGAGCTGAGCCCTGTGTCACGGGTTCATTCTCTACCGCCCAATCTGCCAGTGGCACCATCATTCTGGGCTGGTGAGCCATGCCTCCTCTTACTGCTCCATGTCACAAGGCTGTGGAGAAGAAATCAATTTTCATCAAGAAACCTTTTCATGCTGGGAGTCATGCTGGGTGTGCCCTTGATGACTGACTCACAGTTTCAGGCAAACAACCTTGTATGTTTGTGATACTAACATCAGCGCACCCAAGAGGGCCGCGCTGGTTGTAAATCCTTCGGGCATTCCTGGAAGTTTATTTGGCTTACCCTTCACGAGGCCTGAGCCGTGCCTAGACCACTGCTTCTCAACACTGGGTCTGCCCTAGAGTAATTAAAGATCTCTGAAGGTGGTTCGAGACATCAGTATTTTTATAAACTTCCTTAGGTGACTCCAATGGGCAGCAGGGTCCAGAGCTCTTGGCTTCAGAAGGGCAGGGGTGCCTGTCTCTATGAGGTGGGGCATCTCGTCCTCTTCCGTGGTCTGTGACAGCATCTTCAGCCATGCCCCAATGCCTCAGGCGCTGGCTTCCCTACGGGAGAACTCAGAACCCTGAGGCCACCCATTACGAGGATGCCAGCTCCCGAAAGGAACCTTATGTCTCCCTCGGCAGATACTGTCTTTTATTATTAGCAACTCCCTATTTATGGATGGAAGTCATTTAGCTGCTTCAAGCAGCCTCCAGAACCCAATGGCCACATTCCCAGGAACATAAAATTCTGCCTCTTTGAACTGCTCATGGCAGGGGGCACCTGGGGACCACAAATGCCAATTCGGGGTTGGGAAGGTACTAGCTTTAGGTCCCTGGCTTGGGAACGACCCTTTGAAAACAGAATAATGAAAACTATTATTGGAAGTCCTCCTTGTGTATGTTCTCCAGAGATTCCTGGGAGACTTAGGATGATGTTCTCATCAGAGGATGATGGCAAATCAAAGGCGGACAATGCTACCTCCAAGAAGGGCACTTATTTAGCACTTTCTATATCCCAGACACCGTCTTAGGTGCTTTGCTATGTTAAATCATTTTATTCTCACAATAATCCTGTAGAGTAGTTATTTCCATTATACACAAGAGGAAACTGAGGCTCAGGGAGGTACTGGACTTGCCCAAGGAGTTAGGGGTCCTGTCCACATCTGGGTGCTTTCAGAGTCCATTCTTTCCATTCTAACGTATCTCAGGGTCTCAAAGGACCCCTGGATTCCCCTAGGCCAGTCCCCCCTTCTGATGCTTGTCTTCTCTACAACATCCTTTAACAGTGATGCTCAGGCCTCTGCTTGCACGTCTCCAGGAACGGGAACTTCATTTCCTCGCAAAGTAGTTCACTCCACCGTTCAGACAGCACTGATGTGGGGGCTCCTTAATTCCTTATCTGAATTAAAAAAAGCAGGACATACATAGAATAAGTGAACAAATAAGTGAATAGAATAAGTGAATGAGTCGAGTGAACATCTATCTCCTAGAGCCTTCCACTCACTGGTCTTAATCCTACCCTTAGGACAATAAGAATAATTAAGGTTTATTGAGCAAATAGTATGTTCCAGGTACTGTGCTAAATACTTTCTGTTTATTATCTCATTTCACACATGAGGACCCTGAAGTTTAGAGAGACTAAGTGACCTGCTCAAAGTTGCAGAGATAGTGCTGGGATTAGAATCGAGGCAGTCCGACTGTGGAGGCTGATCTTAACCACTGCACTCCACACATCCTAAGTCCTAAACATATAAGCTAAATGGGAGACTGATTGTTCCACTGCTTTTCATGTTCCAGGCCCACAGATGTTCACTGAATGGGGTTTGAATCTTTGCGGCCATCTCCTCCCTTCACCTCCAAATGTTCACTTCCTTGTTCCTTCCCCTCCTCTCTCCAAGGCTGGCCAGCCTGCCTGCGTCAAGGCCAGGACTTTCCTCCAGCCCAGTTTCATCCATCTGTGCCCCAGAGCCCTGTTCTCAGCAGTCCCCTAGCTCAGAAAGGGGTTCTGTAGGAGGCTGGCAGAGCATTAGGAATGCTCTTGTCTTTCAGAGACCACGGACTGGGGAGATTCCTGTGATGAGAAGGAGGCTTACGGGCATGGTGGCGGGCCCCTGTAATCCCAGCTACTTGGGAGGCTGAGGCAGGAGGATTGCTTGAACCTGGGAGGTGGAGGTGGCAGTGAGCTGAGATCGTGCCACTGTGCTCCAGCCTGGGGAACAGAGCAAGACTCCCTCTGGGGGTTGCAGGGGGTGGGGAGAGAAGGAGGCTTGGAAAATGGCTTCCTGCTCATGGCTAACAATAATAGCAGTGGACCTTTTGGGCATGTGCCATGTGCCAGCTGAGCTGTGTGCTTATGGAAGGACCTCAGTAAGTTCCAGGGCTTCTTGACCTTGGTCTCGAGAGCCCAGGTCTGGTGACAGTGTTCACTCTGCTGAAGGGAACGGACAGGCTCTGGCTGCCCAGTGGTTAGACCCTGGGCTTTGAAATCAGGCAGGCCTGGGACCCAGTGGTAGCTCTGAGATGTTCAGAACTGTGTGACCTTAGAAACATTGCCCAGCCTCTCTGGGCCTTGGCTCCTCATCTGTAAGATGGGCAGGAGAGGGTTGCTATGGTGATTAAATGATGTGACTGCTTTTTTATGCCTAGCAGAGTGCCTGATGAGCCAGGAGAAATAGAAATTTCAGCTCGTGTTGTTAGTATTTAGTTTGCCTCACCTACATGCAATTCCAGGTGGACCTCATGATTCCAATTCAGGTGGAATTTTTGTGGTTCTGCAAAAGCAGAGCTCCCTGGAGAGCTTGCTGGGTGCCCCTAACACTTGTCTTTTGCCCCCATTCTGGGTGGATGAGGAGGCTGATGGGCTTCATGAAGCTTCGTGTGTTTATGTGTCTACCTTCTCCTAACACATCTGAATGACTCAAAGTTTTTATTATTCTTTTTTTTTCTTCTTTTCAGAAAGGGGATGTTTGGGCTGAAGCTGAAGAAGAAGAAAAATAAGGCAGAGAAGGGGTTAATCCTAGCCAACAAGGCTGCAAAAGGTGAGGCTGGGGGTGGGGTGCTGACAACTGGGGCCTGAGAGTCTCGCAGAGTGGACCCCTCCTTGGCTGAAAATGCAGTTCCCTCTCAATGGGAGTGAGGGGGAGTGTGTGTGCTGCCCCCTGACCCTTTAGGTCCTGCCAGTCACAGGTGTAGGCCCAAGACAACCCCCAAGGCCCTTGGTCATCTGGGCCAAAGAGGTGAGTGGGCATGGAAGGGGTCCCCGTGAGAAAGCAGCAGCAGGGTTCAAACTCTGTTTCTGTTCTTATTTGTCCTGTGACATGAGTGGCTCTGAGTCTCAGCTTCTCCTTTATCTAATGTCATGATGTGGGTTGCTGGGCTGATCTCACACAGCTGTGGGGAAGATCGAACAAGATTTTGAAAATAAGAGGATCACAGTTACTGTGGGGGAGGCTTCACACACAGCATCCCATTGAATCCCTCCACCATCTTCTCAGTAGCTATTGTCACCCTAGTTTTACAAGTGAGTTTACAGAGATGCAGAGAGAGTAAATAAAGTGTGGAAGAGACGATGCAGAATTTGCAAGGCCCAGTGAAAAATAAAAATGCACAGCAGTTGTTAAGAAGTTATTAAAAGTGTCAAGATGGTGACCGCAGAGCTTAAGTCAAGTGCAGTGAGGTTCTTCTGAGCTTAGGGTCCTGTATAGCTGCACAGACCACATATCCATGAAGCTGGCTGGCCCTGAGCATGGGAGGTACGCAGCCAGGAAGCAACAGCATTGGGATGTAAAACCAGGCTGCTCACTTTCTGCTGTTAGAATGGGATACTTCCTTCTCCAAAAGGGTGAAGTCTTGAGTTACGGGGTGAACTGCATCAGTAGAGGCCAGGACTGGGTAGATCCTCAGTGTTTATTGAATCCAATTGGATCAATGGTTTCCAAGTGGACAGACGGGGTGGTCCTCTGGAGACTTCTGCTGCATAGCCTTGATTAAAAACCAGCTCAAGGCTAGTTTTCTGGACCATTCCTAAACCAAAATGGTAACATGGGTCTTGTTAATCTTCACCCGTCTTGTCTCCTGGGGGCCCTGCTTGACTGCCATCTACTGTAGATGTCCTGTAGCCATATGTTGTACCTAACTTCACTCCTTGCCCTTAGGTAGAACCTATCCTTACAGTAGAAAAGTATGGAAACTCATTTACACCCAGGTATTGATAATGATTAAGAGCCTTGGATAGAAAATGAGGGACATTGCATTTTCAGTGGGGACAAGGCTTAAAGCTTAAAAGTCCTTGCTGATTCAGTGAAACTTCCAGGGAGTGGGTGGAAAAGGCTTTGGGGTTATTCCTGGTGTCTTTGAAACTGTAACACTGGGGTAGGCCCTGTGACACAAAGTTGAATAAGGCATAGTCCTTTCCCTCTAGGACCTTATGAACACTAGTATTTATGACATATTTAGTAAGTCTCTGCTGCTTTTTCTTAACATACATCGTTCATGACTCTGAAAAGTAGATTCTGTTGCCCCCATTTTATAACAGAGGTTCAGAGAAGGTGGGTGGTTTGCCCCTGGTCACACAGCTAGTAAATGGAGAAGCTGGCTCCCGATCCCAGGTGAGTCTTATATCAGAGCCTGAGTTTCCTACCCCATGGGCGGCCTCCAGTTAAGAGCCCTCCCTGAGAAGCTGGCGGATACCTAGGGCAGTCGACCACAGGCATTTCAGAGGAGTTTGCTCCTGTGGCTCATTCTAGAGTCTGCAGCCCACAAAGCAAACAGGGCAGGGAGGAATCAGGCCCCTCCTAGAAAGTAAACAGCATCCATCCTGCTGTCCAGAGGCCAGCCCTGTGGGAGACTGAAAAAACAAGGCCCACAGAACAGAGACTTTGGTCTTGCCTTCTTGGCCTGGCCTGGAAAGTTAGGGCTGTTTGGGGTTAAATGTTTGGAAACTTTCTAAGTCTCTTGCTTTTTTATCTGTGTATTTTGAGGCATCGTAGTTACATCTTAAATTCTTAAAATTCTCTTTACCCTACCCAAACCTAGCCATTAGTTACATAACAAATAGTTATTGGGTACCTCCCACAATCATCCATTTGCCCATTTATTCAAAATGTATTAGAGGAATGTCTAAGTGTCAGCCCTGGGCTAAATTCTGGGAATCTAATGGCAAAGACTGGACCGTCCGAGGGGAGGACAGCTCTGTGCAGGACTCTTCTGTTTGCCCCTCCGGATTTATTCTCCACCCTTAGCCAGCTGCTCTCTGTCCTCTATGGAGGCATGGCCCAGGTCTCTTACCCTCTGCCTTTCGGGCTGGCTCTGGCCAATGGGGTGCTCCAGCAGGAGGTGTGGGAGGGAGGAGCATGGGTCAGGCTCCAGGTGACCCTGTCCCTCACCTACAGGAGGGTCACTGCTCCTCGTTGGGAGGCTGACCCCACCAGACTTACTTTCCTTTGGGGTTCCAGTAACTGCTCTCTCTCTGCTAATTTTGGGGGGTGCCTAGGAGTGGCAACAGCTTGGCTGTTGGGAGCCCCAGATGATGACAAGATCTTTTGTGGTATTCCTACATAAACATCTTTGTAAAACGTCCTCAAATCATCTTACTCTGATTGTACCATCTGTTACCTATTGGGACTATGACTGAGGTAACTAATGGCATTGCAAGTTGAGTAAAGTGCTATTTAAAAAAAACAACCCCAAACAGACAGTGGGCTGAAATGGAGACTGCTGGGGAATCTCTTCGTGCAGTCAGAGAAGAATTCTCTGGGGAGGTAACATTTAAGCTACAACTTCAAGGATGAGAGGGAGCCCACTGGGCAATGGGCAGGGAGGAGAGCAGTGCAGAGGGAGGGATGCCTGTGAAAAATTCCAAGCAGCAGAGAGCTCATGAGATTAGACGGAACTGAAAGGGGCCCTTGTGGATAGAGCGCATGAAGTGGGTGAGAGGGCCAGGCAGGCAGGAAGTGTGGGCAGAACCAGATGGAGCAGGTCTCTAATTGCAGATTGTGTATGGACTTCAGATTTATTCTAAGTGCAATGGAAAGCCATTAAGGGGTTTTAAGAAAAGTGACACGGTCTGGTTTTTATAAGGTCACCCTGGATGCTCCATGGTGAGCAGACTAAAGAGAACAAAGTAGTAACTCAACAAATTAGTGAACGAGTGCTGTAGAAGAAGCTTTAGCTAACCGCCTTTCTACCTCAAGGTCTGTCTCACCCTCCAGAATGTACAGAATGTACGCCCCTAGAGGGAGGTGTACTTGATTTGCTAATTCCTGCATCCTCAGCATCTACCCTAGCACCTTTTCTTGCATATATAGCGTGTCTTTGAATGTTCACTGGAAGCTTGAAACTTGACAGCAAGGCCCCAGCCTGAAGGCCCTTGCAGTCAAGGAGGGGAGCAGATATTTTATCTTGCTGCTTCAAGGAGCACAGCCAGGCACTGGCATTCCTTCTGGCAGCTCTGTAGTGCTGGGCTTGTCTTTATTTCCTGAGTGAACGGGTAATAAAAGCAGACTTCTATACATGAAGAGATCCTCTCTGTAGCTGCTGAGTACCTACAAGGCCTGGCCTATGTGCATGAGCTCCCTGGACACAGCTGCGTTTCTTCGGATGCAGTACTGTTGTGTGTGGTTTGCTGTTTAAAATCAGAGAACCAAAATGCATCAAAGCTGGAAGGTACCTTAGAAAGTATTAAATTGATGGGTTTAAAAGGTGAGTCCCCTGGATCCCTGGGATTCTGAACCGTGGCTTCAGGAGTGTCTGAAGGTGGTGGCTATGAGAGTCTGCAGGAGGCCTCTGTCCCGATTCCACTCCATGGAACATAAAACAGTGTGCTATAAACAGGCTTGTGTTATATACTGAAGTTCCATATCAAGTTACATTTATAAAAGGATTCTGTTGCTTTAACAAATTTTAAAACCACTTTTCTTGCCCAATTCTTTTGTCTTATGGGCAAGGAAAAAAATGCCAAGAAATGCTGGGTGGTTTGTTCAAGTCATCCAACTGGGAGTGCATAGACTTGAATGTCTACCATGGACCCTGTATAAAGCTAGGGGCTTCATATAGTTTGTTTAATTTTCCTAACCTGTTGGGGGTAAATGATGTTAACCTTGCCTTGTTTTACAAATGAGGAAAACGGAGCTGAGAGAAGTAACTTCTCTGAATCAAAGAACGAGAAAGTGGAAGGACTGGAATTTGAACCCAAATCTTTTGGATTCAGGTCTTTGAGCTACATCATGCAGAGTCTCTCGGTTTATTAGGAAGGCTCAGCCACTCTTGTTTTTGCCGAAAATCTGGTTGAGAAGCGGTTCTCAGGCTTTGCTGTACACTAGGATCATCTGGGGAATTTCAACAATCTCGACATCCAGCAACATTCCAGATAAATTAGAATCTAGGGTGGATAGGAAAATATTCTAAGGAATATGTTTATTATCTATTCATTTAAGTTTCCTAAATGCATGTGTACTGTTTCATAGGGCTTCCCAGGAAACCGATCCTTCCTAGACTCGTGTGTCACAAACTACCATTAACTCAGTAACTTAGAAGAAGGCAGATGTATTCTCTCTCAGTTATGGAGGCCAGATGCTGGAAATCAGTATCACTGGGCCAAAATCACAGGCCCCACTCCTTCCAGAGAATCTCTTGGTCACCAATTCTAGCTTCTGGTTGTGGCAGTATCTGTCTAATCTCTGCCTCCATGGTCACATTGCCACCTTTTTTTTTTTCTACGCAAAATCTCCCTTAAGGATACATGTGATTGCAATTAGGGTTCACCTGGTTCACCTCATCTCAAAACTCTTAATGTAATCACATCAGCAAAGACCTTTTTTCTAAATAAGGTAACATTTACAGGCTTCAGAGATTAGGACTGGCTATCTTTTCTGAATATCACACATTGCTACTCAAAATTGACCTGCAGACGGCAGGAATAACCTCATCTGGCATCTAGCTGTTAGAAATGCAGAATTTATCTGGGCATGGTGGCTCATGCCTGTGATCCCAGCACTTTGGGAGGCTAAGGTGGGAGATTTGCTTGAGCCCAGGAGTTTGAGACAGCCTGTGTAACATAATGAGACCCCCTCATCTCTACAAAAAAATATTAACAAGAAAAAATTCACCGGGTATGGTGGAGTGTGCTTGTAGTCCCAGCTACTCAGGAGGCTGAGGTGGGAGGATCCTTGAGCCTGGGAATTCAAAACTGCAGTAAGCTGAGATCTTGCCACTGCATTCCAACTCCAGCCTGGGCAATAAGTAAGACCCTGTCTCCAAAAAAATTAAAAAGAAATTTACAATCTTGGGCCCCACCCAGAACTACTGAATCAGAATCTGCATTTTAACAGCTTCCTAGGTGATGCTTATGCATACTAGATTTTGCTAATGAGGCTCAGAGAATAAATGATGCATCTAAAGTTCCATTGCGGCAAGGTCATGACTTGAAACATGTCTTTTGTTAACTTAAATCATACAATTTATAAATTAAGAAGGTAGACTTTATTTTTTATGAAGGGTTACAGCCTGCCAGGTGCCCATTTGATGGTCTGGGAAGCATAGCCTCCCACAGAGCGCAGAGACAGACACTTCCAGAAAGGGAAGAGTACGACAGGAATTCAAATTGAAACGGTTGGCCAGATATACATATTTACAGGTTACAGGAGGAGCTATGAATATTCAAGAAGGTGGTCTTGATGCATGTGTTCTGAACACACGTGCGTGTTATATATGACCCAAATTTACCTTGGGGTGGAGACTTAATATTTAAATGTATTAGAATTAGGCTGTATGTGTAAAAAGATCTTTTTAAGAAACAAAAGCACTCAAGTGTGCAGACTCTTTAAGCAGCCAGAACCAGTCTATAGTTTGTAGTTTTTTTTGTTTGTTTGTTTGTTTTGAGATGGAGTCTCAGTGTCTCGCTCTGTCTCCCTAGGCTGGAGGGCAGTGGTACAATGTCGGCTCACTGCAACCTCCACCTACTGGGTTCAAGCGATTCTTCTGCCTCAGCCTCCTGAGCAGCTGGGACTACAGGTGCCCACCACCACGCCCGGCTAATTTTTTTTTTTTTTTTTTTTTTTTTTTTGAGACGGAGTCTCGCTGTCGCCCAGGCTGGAGTGCAGTGGTGCGATCTCGGCTCAGTGCAGGCTCCACCCCCCAGGGTTCACGCCATTCTCCTGCCTCAGCCTCCCGAGTAGCTGGGACTACAGGTGCCCTCCACCTTGCCCGGCTAATTCGTTTTGTATTTTTAGTAGATACGGGGTTTCACCGTGTTAGCCAGAATGGTCTCGATCTCTTGACCTCATGATCCACGTGCCTCGGCCTTCCAAAGTGCTGGGATTATAGGCGTGAGCCACTGTGCCTGGCCTGTCTGTGGTCTTTTTATCAGGAGAAAGTCACTGAAGTCAGTCTCTTGTGTAATTAAAGCTGTAGTTATAGCTTGTAGAACAGGGGCTGGGAGTCAGTTATTCAGTGTCTGTCAGTGGTGGGCAAGCAGTAAATCATTTATTGCTTATCTTGAGGCTGGTGCTTGTGCAGCTGCTAGAGAAAAAGAAAAACCTGTGGCAGTTAGAGCATAGTTTTGTTTGTTTGTTTGTTTGTTTTTTTTTTTAAGTATAGGAGTGCATGACTTAACTTTTGCCTGTCATGACTTTAGGCCCTGTTTATAATTTGGTATCTTATTGCCACAGAGAGTCCATTTTGTCAGTCTTATCTCTATTTTAACATTAATGCTGGTCAGTTGTTGTGTCTAAACCACAAAAAGGAAGTATAATGAGGTATGCCTGATCTCCTTTCTCATCATTGCCAAAAACTCAGGGTTTTATTTTTGTTTTTTTATTGTTTTTTGGGATGGAGTTTCATTCTTTTGCCCAGGCTAGTGTGAAGTGGTGTGATCTCAGCTCACCGCAACATCTGCTCCCCTGGGTTCAAGCGATTCTCCTGCCTTAGCCTCCCAAGTAGCTAGAGTTACAGGTGTCTGCCACGACACCCGGCTCATTTTTGTATTTTTAGTAGAAAGGGTGTTTCACCGTGTTGGCCAGGCTGGTCTCGAACTCCTGTCCTCAGGTGATCCACTCACCTCAGCTTCCCAAAGTGCTGGGCTTACAGGTGTGAGCCACTGCGCCTGGCCAGAAACTCAGTTTTTAAGATTTTTCTGGGGTCCCCTTGGGTGTGGGAGGGGGTTGCTTAGGATTTTATTTTTAGTTTACACTTTAGATTCATAATCCAATTTTTCTTTTCACAATCCCGTCCACATAAATCTGTTCTTTTTTGGAAACAGAAGAGGCATAGTTTTAGAAAAATGAAGGATGTATCTGGCATTTCTGCCAATAAGATGTTAAGTTTTATGCTGGCAGAGTATGCCTTCTAGTCTCTTTGTACCACTTATGGTGCCTGCCACGGGGCTGGCATAAGGCAGAGGCTCGATTGCCACCACGTGTCAATTTCACAGGATTTTCTTTGTTTGTTTGCTTCTCCAGATAGTCAAGGTGACACTGAAGCACCACAGGAGGAGCCTTCTCACCAGGAAGGACCAAGAGGAGATTTGGTCTATGATGATGCTTCTATCTTTCCTGTCCCCTCAGCTCCTCCAAAGAGAAGGTACAGTATGGATGCAGGTGGTCAACACACATTTGCTGAGCATCTCCTATGTGCCAAGCACCTCTGCAGGTGCTGGGAGAAGAGACGAGAGTAAGACATAGTCACTGTCTACAGGCAAACAAGGTCTAAGGCAGGAAGACTGTGTTAGCTCAGTTTTCTCTATGGCAGTGCTGGCCTCTTGATACTGTTCAGCCTTCATCAGGCCAGGATCATGGTTCTACAAACTTCTGGTCTTAAATCTCCTGAGAGAAGGTGCTCATGTCGCTCACAGTTCAGGAATGACAGCAGGAGCTGTCTCTTACCTGCTCTTTGATTCATCAAGGTGCTCATTATCTTAGCTTCTTGTCTCTCTCAAATCAGAAAGTGGTTCTTACGCTACCCAACAAAAAGTCAAAACAAGCTGGCCTTCTGCATGCATTTCACTGCATCAGTTAGCAATAATGTGTAACAGCCCCCAGATCTGTGGCTTGATATAATAAGCAGTTATTATTGCTAATGAATTAGTTGGATAGTTTTGCTGATCCCAGATAGTTGCAGATGCATCATTCATGTTTCTGTAGTCATTTGGCAGCTCTGCTGACTAGTTTAGGAGTTGGCTGGTGGTAGCCTGGCTTAGTACTGCTTCAGCTGAGACCGGCTGTTCTCTGCATGATACCAGATCCTCCATCAGGCTAGTCTGAGCTCGTTCCGATGGTAGCAATGGCAGGGTTCTAAGAGAGTGGAAGTACAGAATTTCTCTTGAAGCATAGGCTTCGAACTGGCAAAAGTCATTTCTGCTGCCTTCTGTTGGCCGATACAAGTTACTAGCCCAGCCCACATAAGAGTAGGAAGAGACTAAAAGTTACAGGGCAACAAGTTTGGATACAGAGAAGCCAATGACTGGGGCTAACAATGCTTTCAGTCTACCATATTTGTTTATGTCAGTTTCTTACTTGTGATAATTCCTCATGCCCTTCCCTTTCTTTTCCACTCAAAGTTATTACTGTCAATAAAACAAATTAGTGCTTCCCCATGTGTCTGATCCTGAGTTGTTGTTTCTGGGTTGTGACAGGATGGCAGGGTGCATATATATGGGTTAGAGGGCAGTGGGAATTAGAGAAGGTGATAACTCAGAAATTGACACTCAAAAGAAGACAGGAAATGTGTACACACCTACTCACCGCAATATCTCCTTCCTTCCTTTGCTGCACCCTGACAACCACCACCTCTCTACCCTAGTCTCTGAATAGGGATTTCAATCATCTTTTAATACTCAAGATATTTCTTCCCATTCATTTTACTGGGGTGATAGCATTAAGTGGAGGAAGGCAGGAGAAAGAGAAGGAAGGAATAACAGCCTTTTTCTTTTTCCTTGGTCAGAACATTCTCCAGCAATTGAAATTCTATCCACCTACCAATGCTCAATTCAAATCCAACCTCTGCCGTGAAATCTTTGTTGTGTACTCTGGTCCTCAGGAATTTTTTCTCAATAGCTCTTCTGTCATATTTTCTTTATCCTATGACACATTTTACACTTGCCTACTAGTTCTTTTTAAATATATTTCTGTCTTCTCTCCCATGGATGATAGATTGTTACTTCTCAAGGGCCAGGAAGATGGCTTATTCATTTTTGTTTTTCCCCTGAATCTAGCACTGGGCTTTCACACAATAGATAATCAGTACAAATTTGCCACCTTATTGATGAACCAATTAAGTGATATTTACCCTTTCTTACACGCATTGTCTCCTTGAGTCCTCAGAGTAACCCTATGTGGTAGGAATTCTTATTTTTACTTTCAGTTGCGGAAATTAAAACTAAAGTCCAAAACTGGGGAGAACAAATATTCTCACTCAGATCAGTCTGACTCCAACGCGCTGAGATTTTTACTAACTTAATCTGTTCTCTATCGGACTTGATTATAATCAGCAGAAATGGGATGAAGTCAAATGCAACATGGTATTGTTAGTAACCAAGGGGACAAAATGCAAGAGGAACTCAAGCTCAGTTCATTTCCCACTGATTTCAGCTTCTATGACAACAGGAATTCTTCATCTCTTTCTGTTGTTACCCATCTCTAAATGCCCAGGTGTTGCACATCTGTTTTCAATTACTTGTGACAGTCCAGATAAATGAAATCCCCTGCAATGTGAAATTTCATGGAGATGGTATCTTTAGTCATTCCTTTCCATTTTTTCCTTTACCAATTCTTTCAAAAGCAATTATGATTATACCTATTAGACATGGCAGAGTGGTCCTGTGTATGGAATCAGGCAGGAGACTGGGAGTTCCTTATTTAGACCCAGCTCTGCCACTGATTTGCTGAGGTATCTCAGTTTCTCATTTTGTTTAAAATTTTAAAAAATACTGATAATAATATAAAAAGAGCTGACATTTATTCTTGCCAGCTACTGAGTTAAACCTTTATATGAATTATATCATTTAATTCTAGCAATCATCTCAAAAATGCTATTATAAGCTCCATTTTTAGGATGAAAAATCTCAGAGGTCATTTGTCCGCTTATACTCATCTCCCCCAGAGATGTAGAGAGAATATATAATAATATTAAATGAAAGGACTTAGAAATACTTGGGAGAATATTATCATGACTTATGGATATTCTTCCTTGATGAAACAAATATATTAAACTTTCTTTTAATAGATCAAAACTGTTGACTAAGATCCATGATGGGGAGGTCAGATCCCAAAATTATCAAGTAAGTGACTGGCTCTTCCTGCCCAGCCTCCCCCAGTGCTTCCTGTGTGCATGGATGGTGGTGTCCGGAATGGTGTCCACACTGCTTTGTGTTGCAGATTGCCATAACCATCACCGAGGCTCGCCAGCTGGTGGGTGAGAACATTGACCCAGTTGTGACCATTGAGATTGGGGATGAGAAGAAGCAAAGCACAGTGAAGGAAGGAACCAACAGCCCATTTTATAATGAAGTAAGTCATGGAGGTCACCCACAGCTTTTGCATTACGATTCTCTTCACCACCATTCTGCAGGATCCTTCGGTCAAACAGAAGAGCTGTGCCCCTCCTGTCTTCCTCCCAGGTCCCCAGTTAAGCCCATGGCAAACTCACTGATTCTTCTTACAAACACAGCCCCCTAAAGCTTTTCACAAAAGGGTCGTGGAAAAGAAAGGGAAGGAATTCCTCCTGATTTTAAATTCACTGCTACATTTTCAACACACATTTTCTTATTTCTTATCAGCTCATTTTCATCCATTATAAGCCCTGGGTTTATAGTCAATACATTGATTGAATGTCAGTTAGGGAGAAGATACACATTCTTTTTCCTGGCAGAGACATTGGAAACTTAATTATTGTTTTTGAAATAGGCATACTACCTTGGAAAGTAAAAGTTACATTTTTCTAAGCTGTGTAGAAATTATAAAGAAAAATCTCAGAGAAGTTTCTAAATATCATACATGCTAAATTCTCTTTTTAAAATAAAAATATAGGCCGGGTGTGGTGGCTCATGCCTGTAATCCCAGCACTTTGGGAGGCCGAGGTGGGCAGATCACGAGCTCAGGAGATCAAGACCATCCTGGCTAACACGGTGAAACCCCGTCTCTACTAAAAATACAAAAAAATTAGCCAGGCGTGGTGGCGAGTGCCTGTAGTCCCAGCTACTTGGGAGGCTGAGGCAGGAGAATGGCGTGAGCCCGGGAGGCGGAGCATGCAGTGAGCCAAGATTGTGCCACTGCACTCCAACCTGGGTGACAGAGCGAGACTCCACCTCAAAAAAAAAAAAAAAAAAAAAATTACCTGGTGAAAAAATATGGCAAAAGAGACAAAAAGTATAACAATATAGAGTAATGTGTTTCCCTCTGCTCTTTGATCCCCAATGCCCTAGTCCTCTCCCTGGAAGCATTCACTCTCAGTAGGCATTTGTGTATCCTTCCAGAGATATTCCAAGCCTGTACCAGAATACAAGGAAATATTGTACCCAAATGGTAGCATTCTATACACACTGTTCTGGACTCTTCACTAAACAATGTATCTTGAAAATAAATCCCTGTGGGAGGTACAGCTCATTCCCATTTTGCCTTCCTGGCTGAAGAGTTTTTTATTGCCTTGATATACCATAATATACTAAACCAGTCAGTCTCTCATGAATGAACATGAAATGCTTTTAACCTTTTGCTACTACTTATAATAGTATAACTGGGTCACAAGGTATATGCATTTAAAATTTCCATGTCGCTAATTGCCTTCCAAAGAGGTAACAATTTATACTCAAATGAAGAGTGCACAGGAGCATTTGGTTACTTGTAGGCTCTTTGACACAATGAATTATTTTAAAAAATGCAGGACACTTTTAATTCTTATTATCTTGGCTGGACGCGGTGGCTCACACCTGTAATCCCAGCACTTTGGAAGTCTGAGGTGGGTGGATCACGAGGTCAGCCTGACCAACATAGTGAAACCCTGTCTCTACTAAAAATACAAAAAAATAGCCAGATGTGGTGGTGCATGCCTGTAATCCCGTCTACTCGGGAGGCTGAGGCAGGAGAATTGCTTGAACCTGGGAGTTGGAGGTTGCAGTGAGCCGAGATTGCACCACTGCACTCCAGCCTGGGCAACAAAGCAAGACATTGTCTCAAAAAAAAAAAAAAAAAAAAAAAATCTTATTATCTTAATGGGAGTGGTCATTTAAAAGGAAGGCAGGGAGAGCATGGATAATGAAATCAACAGAAAATACCCAAATCCCATTGGAGCTAATGACTCCTTTCCTCTTCATCATTTGTGCCTCTAAGCCTTTGACTATAAGTGAAATGTCAGTAGATTTTCCCTTCTTGTTCCACTTTCTACCCCCAGAAGAGCTTTTGGCATGGATGTCATATGAGATAATATATGAAAATGCTTTAAAACTGCAAAGCTCTACAGATTTATTAATTATAGTAATTATGCATACAAGTCCTGGATCTAAATGACATTAAACTAGGCCCAAGTGTAACTGGTAGAAAAATCACGTAGGAACACAAAAGTTGATCTAAAAACCTTTGTTACAACTCTTGACCTAAATATTCAAGCCCAACGTTCATCAGATGCTGAAGGAACCCATTAGTTGGAGCTGGGGAATATTTCCCAGCTAGAAGAATATGTGTTGGCCTGGAGGTCTCAGAAGCCTATGTGAGGCAGTTGAGTCTGAAACACATGAAACCCATCAGAAGGTAATAAATATCGCAACTCATTTGTCCATCCAAAGGAAGCCACAGCATCTGGTGTATTCAGAGAATGAAGAATGTTGTGTAAGTGAATTTTCCATATAAATTTTGAACACCAGGACTCTGAAAAAGTTTAAGCATAAATATGAGAAATTTCCTGAAATGTTGTATGTATTGTCTTCTTAAACAGAAGACACTGAACAGAATGGAATCTTTGGTTGATCTCTAAGGACCACCATTTTGAGGATCTCTTATAATGTATGATGACATTTTTCGGTTCCCACATTTTGCTTTTTCTGTTTTGCCCTTTGAAAGCAGGCCATCAGCACTTGGTCAGTTCTTCCTTTCTGCTGCAGCTGTGTCCATCTGTAAGGGGCCATTCTTCCACTCTAGAGCTCAAAAAAGAAAATCCAGGAAACAGCTTCCCAGGCCTGCCTTCCTGGTTCCCCTCAGTTCCCAAAACACACAAACCAGGACAAAACACCACTTCAGTTTTCTGCATCTTATAATCGTACAACCTCGAGTTTGGGAGGATCTCGACTCAAGAGTCAGATAGTGAAATATCTAATACTTGATCCCTTTGTGATAATGTCAAGAGAACTGAGGTTTGGTCCCAGACCCAACAATAACTAGCAATAGGAATCTGGGTAGCACCTTTTAAATTCTTTAGTCTTCAGTCTTATCTATAAAACATGGGGCTGGTCTAGATAATTTCTCCAACTCCAAAATTCAATCATGGTCTTAATATTAAAAATCCTCATGTCCATAGTTTCTTTGTATTCTCTCCCTGGTAAATCCTGGTAATTTCACAGGGATGTTTGAAACTGAAAAATCCTGGGAAAGGTAGATTTTAGTCAAGTCCACTCCAACTGAAAACCATACTGAAATACCATTTTCACACATAATTATAAAAAAACGAACTGACACTATCAAGGGTTGGTAAGATTATAGAGAGATGGCTATTTTCTTATTGCCAGTGAGAATATAAAATTCCCATTTGGGAAACAAATTTACACTATCTATTCAACAGTTACATGCTCTTAATCTGTGACCCAACAATTCCACTTCTCATGTTCATTTTAGAGAATTACTCACACATATCCTATGCAAGAATGTGATTGATGGCATTCGTTTTGTTCGAGACAAGCCTGGGCAACATAGTGAGACCCTGTCTCTACAAAAAATTCAAAAAATAAAAAAATTAGCCAGTTGTGGTGGTATAGGCCTGTAGTCCCAGCTACTCAGGAGGCTGAGGCAGGAGGATTACTTGAGCCCTGGGAGGTTGAGGCTGCAGTGAGCCATAATTACGCCACTGCACTCCAACCTAGCTGGCAGAACAAAACCCTATCTCCAAAAAAAAAAAAAAAATTGACAATTGACAATCAGTTGATGATGTGTGTATGTATATATATTCATGCAGCAGTTGGTTAGAATGACAAAGATCTAAATCCACTCCAAGAACAGGATTCTTAGATGCAAGCCTGGGGTTGATGGCCAGAATGAACTTTTTGTTTTGCAGTACTTTGTCTTCGACTTCATTGGGCCCCAAGTGCATCTTTTTGACAAGATCATCAAAATCTCAGTAAGTATAGCATTGGTGGTAATACTTGTGGAGAGGTGGGAGAGATTCTGGGCATTGGGGACTCTCTGGGACAACTCAGCATACTTAGAGGGGAATAGATTCAAGAGGGCAAGTGTCAGTTGGTGAGTCTAACCAACAGGCAGAACTTGAAATCACCAGTATGGAGGAGTCTGGGAAGAAAAACCACCTCAAGACGATCTATGCTTCTTGGAAGCAAGTGGTAAGCTATGGTAAAGCTATTACTGACTGAATCGTGTAGCTTACTAGTGTGGGAATGTGAGATACGTGCTTCAAGTGACATTTTAATGCATTGCCAGTTTTAGTTGGTTTTTTAAAATCAAGCAAATGTTGGTGTTTCTCTCTTGGGCTGGTATCTACACTAATGATCATTAATCACATCTCCTTCTCCTCCTAGTTGGGTAATGAATAAAGAAATGGGAACAAGAATCAGGAAAATGTATCAATCTCATCAATGGTAATGCTGGATCAGAGGATGTGATTTGGACTAAGTGGTGGCCATTGGGATTTTCAAAAGTTGCCTCTGAGTGTAGATCTCAGGACCTGCCCTCGGGAAATTGAGTCTGCTGCATAGACTCTTCCTCAGCCCTGCTAGGGGAAGTGCAGAGACAGAGCTTCTTGCTCTAAGGGCCCAATCCAACTTTGCCCACCACATGGAGGACAGAAATGGGAAGGGGAAGTGCCCATGTTGAAGCCAGACTTATCCAAATGAGAGAGAAGTCAGGCCAAATGGGATTGTTACAAACTTTGCACCATTCAGCAAAGGGACAGAGACCAGTGGATGACAGACTGCATCTACCTTACCAGCCTGAGAGATCACCACGGCTTCTCCCAAGGTGGTGAAGGATGGCTGGAGAGTAAGTTTCTCTCTTCCAAACAGTTCGAAGAGGACACAATTCCTCCTTCATGTGTCAGTGTAGGAAGTCGGGAGAATAAAGGAGTGATTTCTTCAACAATCACACCAGCTCTAATCAGAATTGTGAGGATGAGAAAACCTGTTTTGAAGATTTTCTTCCCTGTCTTTGGCACTGATTCAATATAATATCTAAACAGATATATAAAATATGTTCCCTTTAACCACAGCTGACTGTCAGCAAAGTCCTGCATTATGGCCTAGGTAATAGTGGAATTATGACATTACCCTTCCCAGGAGACTTTAAGAATGTGACTCTTGAAGAATGAGAAGTCACCCAGAGCCAAACATCTTAAGGTTTGAATTTCAGGCATGATGACAAGTGGTGCAGGTGATATTTCAGGACCTGGGACAATGCCCAGGACTTTGTTCCATTGCTCAAGCAACCATCTGTTTGTGGAATCAGCTCCATAGAAGGCTTCTAAGGACTGTCTGATGAACAGTTAATCACTAGATTTTTATATTGTGCCATAGTCTAGGGTCAGGACTGTTTGTGGGACATGTGGACTTCTAGACAGAGGATCAAAGCTACTATTGCCTATCTCTGTTTCTCTAACTTGGAAGAAGAGAAGACTTTAGTGTCCCTAAAAGACTCTTAGAGACAAAAGATTTTAAAATAAAATCTTTCCTTGAGAGGGGAATGTTTAACACAACTTTTCTCTTAGTCCATGAACTGAAAGTCAGTATGCCCAGAATATATACGACATGGGATAAGAAGTGGGGGAGTGCTGTAAGCAGATGCTACTGGGACAGCCAGCCTGTAATACACCCTGGTTGTGCCAAAGACAGTCTTCCCTTCTCAGTGGCCAAGGCATGCAGGGCTCCCAGTACTCTGTGTGTGAGACGTCCCCAGAGTCCTGGTGATTTAACACTTGCCAGGATTGCCTGGTACCCAACCACTGGATGGATGACTTTAAGAGGCGTCCTGTGTTATTTAAAGATTTGTTTGGGGCTCTTGCATTTCATCTTGCCCACAGGGACTCTCAACCTGAGAGGACAACTTGAAACTGGCTTGTGTTCTTTCTCAGGCCTTTGGAAAATCACATGAGCAACTGCAAGCATGGTGGGTTTTGGAGTGAGCATTATGTGAGCGTCCTTCACTAGCTCCTCTACTCAAGCCAGGCTGCCTGTACTTCACCTTGGTTCTCTGACACCCATGGAAAGTTTAGGTTAGGGAGAGAGAGTGGAAAGAGAAATGAGGAGGGCTGTCATTTCTTGACGTCAATTGAATTTCTTTTGCTTCAGCAAAAAGGAGCTGTTTGGAAGCTGCAAAAGCCTTCTATTCATCTGCATTCAATTAGTCAATCATTCATTAATTCACTGAATGTTTATTGAATATTGTGAACAAGGCCATGTGATGGGTGGATGACAGGAGGAAACTGTCCTTGACTTAAGGAGCTTATAGGATTTTATAGTTAGAAGGAAGCTCAGAGGACATCTTGCATAACTTCCAACTGGTGCAAGAATCCTTCTCCTCTTCCTTTACTACGTGGAGTTCTTGGGGGCATAACTTGATTATTTGCAGTGATAGGGAGGTCGCTACCTCTAGGAAAGCTCATTCCATTGCTGGGAAGTTCTGACAGTTATAAACATTGTTCTTATATTGAGCGGAAATCTTTCATCCTGTTATTTGGGAACTGTAGAGGGGAACTTACTCTCTCTTCTGCATGACGGCATTTACATGATTTAAAGACACTTCAGTTGCCATTGCCCTTTCTCCACACCTGCCAGTTTTCTCTTTTATGGGTGAAAGATTGAACTTTTCTCCTGGTTCTTCAGCAGTTTCTCGTATGTTGTGGCTTTTCAACCTGGCACCAGCTCTGCACCTTCCTTTAGAACTTCCTCATCCTGAGAGCATTAGCATGAAAATGGGCTGCTGTAACCAAGCCAGGCCCTCTGCTGGCCCTGATCAGACAGAATATTGAGGGTGATCACCTCCTTTGTTCTCACCGTTGTACGTGCCTAAAATGATTCAAGGCAATATGTGATGAGTTATCTGAGAAAGTTGTGACCAAAGTTGCAGGAGTTTAGGGGAGAAAAGGAACACTTTCAGTTTGAGGGGACTGCATGGCGGAGGTGACATGTTCTAGGTACTGAAAGATAGGGAAAATTTCAGCAGGAAGAGATGGGTGTTGAAGGGTAAGCTGTACTCAGGTTTATTTTGGTTAAAGGAAGCTTGCAGGCACTGAGAGTTGTCAGGCATCCTTCTATGGAAGATTAGCTAAAATCCTGCTAAGAGCAAGAGGTGAAGGTGAGAGGCTTCTGGAGGTCCTTTACGGCCTTGTGGTTTGATGGCCAAACTCCACTGTGCTCCAGACAGGGTCAAAGCTAGACAAGGGTCAAGGACTCTTATCTTCAAGGTAAATCTGCCATGCTCCCTGCTCTCTCTCTCCTCAGGTCTTTCACCACAAGCTGATAGGAAGTGTATTGATTGGCTCTTTCAAAGTAGACCTGGGGACTGTGTACAACCAACCTGGTAAGAAAACATCACCTCCCCATCTGAATCTCACTTGTCTTTGGTTTATAGCACCTGGAGGTCATCCCATTCATTAACTCACCTGTGTGACCATTCATTCAATAACACTGAGCACCAGTTATACAAAGTTGAATGAGACATAACTCTTGCCCTCAAATGTTTTACAGTCTCATGATAAAATTATTTGATATGTCTACTTCTGGGGAGTTTTTTTCTTACACAAATTCTGTCCAATTGAGATATGGACAGGAGAGGCAATGGAATATAGGAGCTAAGAATACAGACTCTGGAGTCAGATTGCCTGGGTTCAAATCCCACTCTATTTCCTAGCTGTGCAACCTTGGGCAAATGACTTAACTTCTCTGGGCCTCAGTTTCCTCATCTGTAGAAATGATTATAACTTACTACTTCCTTCATAGGTTTGTTGGAGGATTGAGTAAGTTAATATACACAAAATGCTTAGTAAAGAGTCTCACTCATAATAATGACTACAGCATTTTGTATCCTTATACAAAGGATTTGCTGTACTTATTATTATCCCTGATTTGTAGGAAAGAGAAACTCAGAGAAGCAACGTAATTTGTTCAAGGTCAAGAGCAAATAAGTAAAAGAGCCAGCACAGGTCTTTTTATGAAAGGCCCCCTATCTTCAACAGGGATTCCAACTCCTGTGACTGCATGGGCCAGACAGGGAGCATAGCTGCGTGCAGCAGCCTGAGTGTGAGGCATAAAGGAACAGTGGAGTCTGGGAAAAGAGACAGGAAGGCTTGTGCTCCATATACAAGGGCAGTGGCTACTTAGCGCCTTTGGTATTTACTGTCATGTAGAAGTGTGAAGCCAGTGGCCGGGCGCAGTGGCTCACACTTGTAATCCCGGCATTTTGGGAGGTTGAGGCTGGTGGATCACTTGAGGTCAGGACTTCAAGACCAGCCTGGCCAATATGGTGAAACCCCGGCTCTACTAAAAATACAAAAATTAGCTGGGCGTGATGGTGCGTACCTGCAGTCCCAGCTACTTGGAAGACTGAGGCAGGAGAATGGCTTGAGCAAAGGAGGCAGAGGTTGCAGTGAGCCAAGGTCATGCCATTGCTCTCCAGCCTGGGCATCGCAGTGAGACTCTGTCTCAAAAAAAAAAAAAAAGAAATGTGAAGCCAGTATTGCCAGAACTTACCATTTTTAAAGAAAAGCCAGAAGTCTAGATTATGTAAGCCATCTTGGAAGTTTCGACTCACAGTGAGGCCAAACAAAAAGACCCAGGAGCCACATTTACGTCCTGTGGGCAAATAATACGTATGTGACTTCTACACTTCATTAATGTCCCCCTATTCCATCAAAGACGGAACCTTGTCTCAGTGATTTCTACTAGGTCAATGCCTTCCCAAGAATCTATGGTAAATTGGGGGAAAAGATGGAGAACTGGTAGGAAGCAAAGGGAGAGGAGGGAAAGGAAGAGGGAAGCAGCATGAGGTTTGGAAATAACTGAGATGATTTACCACCCAGAGCAACAGAGGGAGGAGAGCCTGGGAGGCCTTGGCGCATGGGAGAGAAAGGGGTGGGGCTGCTGGGCCCATCTGTGAAGGATGTGAGCTGTCAGGGTGCTTTCACAGGTCATCAGTTCTGCGACAAGTGGGCCCTGCTCACAGACCCTGGTGACATCAGGACTGGCACTAAGGGATACTTGAAATGTGACATCAGCGTGATGGGAAAAGGCGATGTCTTGAAGACCAGCCCTAAAACTTCTGACACCGAGGAGCAAATAGAAAAGTAAGACAGGTCCATCCTGGGCTGTGCATAGAAATGATATGTCCAATTTTAATCTTTTTTTCCCTCCCTCACCACTTTTCTTATGGGTACATGAGAACCGTGTTTGTTCTCAGCTTGGCCACCTGGCATTCTGCTCTATGAGACACCAAGATGTGTCCTATTAAGGTATGACTCTCCTTCGGGAGGTCAGGTTCTAGGACAAGAACTGTCTGTCTTCCTATAATAACTCATAATAGACAAGCTATTCCTAAGCTTATCCAATTTTTCTGAATGTAGCTGAGTTTTCTTTGAAGGAATTATAATTTCAATCACTGGTTTGTGATGTGGGAAGACTTAAATGCACCTCTTTTAAGGTTCAGAGTGGGAGACAGTATTTATCCTATCCTAGGACCTGAATGAGTTTGCATTCACTTTATTCATACCATTCTCTGTCATTTACACTATAAAGAAAACTCATTTCAGCAATGAATCTTACTCTTTTCAGATTTGTCTTATATTGGGATCTTTCTTTCTGTCTCCAAATTGCTCCTGTCTTTTCTCTCTGCTTCTTCAACTGAGAGAGCTTTTTCATTTGTTTTTGTCTCCCTCTAAGGAACTTTTTGATCCCCGATGGGTTTCCATCAGAGAGACCCTGGGCCAGATTCTATGTGAGACTCTACAAAGCAGAAGGTTTGCCCAAAATGAATTCAAGCATCATGGCGAACGTCACCAAGGCATTTGTGGGTGACAGTAAGGACCTGGTGGATCCCTTTGTGGAGGTCTCCTTTGCTGGGCAGATGGTGAGGAACCATTGTCACTAACACTGCCTGGCCTGGGCCAGGGCCCTGCTCTCTATCCAAGATATGTTTAATCAAATCAAATTAATAAAAATTAGGAAGTGCCTTGAAAGCAAAAGCTTTGTCACAAAAAGGCAATGGGGCCAGGCGAGGTGGCTCACACCTGTAATTCCAGCACTTTGGCAGGCTGAGGCGGTGAATCACTTGAGGCCAGGAGCTCAAAACCAGCCTGGCCAACATGGCGAAGCCCTGTCTCAACCAGAAACACACAAAAAATTAGCTGGGCATGGTGGTGCATCCCTGTAATCCCAGCTACTGGGTGGCTAAGGCATAAGAATTGCTTGAACTTGAGAGGCGGAGGTTGCAGTGAGCAGAGATTGTACCACTGTGCTCCAGCCTGGGTGACAGAGCAAGACTCTGTCAAAAAAAAAAAAAAAAAAAAGAAAAGGCAACGAGATGTGGCAGGGAAATAGGGGAGGGTTACTCACTCACTTTTCATTGGAGGAAATGGAAAGGAGCTATGGGTGGATTGTGGTTTAGGACACAGGCAGACAGGCATCCTTCCTCACCCCTGGCTACTTCTCTGAGCTGTTTATTCAGTCCCCAGGTCTGGTAGAATTTCCACCCACCTCCTGACCTGTTCCACAATCTCCCCAGGTAGTCCCTGTCTTAGAATTTCCATCCACCTCCTGACCTGTTCCACAATCCCCCCAGGTAGTCCTTGTCTTAGAATTTCCATCCACCTCCTGATCTGTTCCACAATCTCCTCAGGTAGTCCTTGTCTTATGTAAGCCTGGACATCGCTTTTCCCTGCTCAGGAGCCATTGGAAGTGTCAGGGCCTGTGTACATGGTCAGAGATTAAAGCTGGTTGGCTGGATTTTGAAGCTTCAACTCACGCACATGTTATCTCTGCCATTAAAATACAGACCTACCCTGATTGTGTCCCCTTGGCAGGGGTAAACACTGAAGTATTTTTGACTTGGGCTGAACTTGGAGATCATATAAGACATCACCTCCACTTTATGACAAGGAAATTGAGGGCCAGACTGGAAGAGTGATTCACACAAGGTCATACTTCTACAAAATATGAGCTCATGGTGTAACTACATCCACTGTATTCCTGGAGATGCACAGAACTCCCATTCCCCAATATGCTGATCAGAACTTCCTGAGGGCAGGGCTGTGACGTGACTTTGTCCCAGATACCTGGCACAGTGTCCAGCATAGAGCAGGTCATCAGTCACGTTCGCTGAGTATAACTGATTTTCGCGGGTGTCAGAAGCAGGTTTGTTATCTTTGAAAACTCGCTTTATACTTCCAGCTGGTTTGAAGAGTTTTCTGCAGTCAGTCACTCCCTTCCATGACTCATGTCCTCCTGGCTGTGTTTTTAGGGGCGAACCACAGTGCAGAAGAACTGCGCTGATCCTGTGTGGCATGAACAGGTGATCTTCAAGGAAATGTTCCCTCCCTTGTGTCGGAGGGTGAAAATCCAGGTGTGGGATGAAGGCAGCATGAATGATGTAGCACTGGCAACCCATTTCATTGACCTGAAGAAAATCTCCAATGAACAGGATGGAGACAAAGGTAAAGTCCCACCCATCTGACTTGAAAAATGTCTCAAAATGCTTGCTTTAGATCCCTCATCTTTAAAAGGGGTGGGCTAGAGCAGCAGTCCCCAGCCTTTTTGGCACCAGATACCAGTTTTATGGAAGACTATTTTTCCACGAATGGGTAGGGGGATGGTTTTGGGATGAAACTGTTCCACTTCAGATCACCAGGCATTAGGAGCCTCCTCATAAGGAGCATGCAACCTAGGTCCCTTGTATGTGCAGTTCACAGTATGGTTTGTACTCCTATGAGAATCTATTGCCACCGCTAATCTGACAGGTGGATCTAGGTGGTAATGCTGACTTGCCTGCTGCTCATCTCTTGCGGCCCAGTTCCTAACAGGATGGGTACTGGTCCATGGCTCTGGGGGGTCAGGGGCCCCTGGGTTAGAGCACCTTCCATGTATTAGGCACTTTCCATGCTACTGTAGGGTCTGTGGTTTGAGTTGGTTCAGGGCAATGGATGAAGCCAGGCTCTGGGAGCCAGGAGGTTTGCTCCTGGTCCCAGGTCTTCCACAAACACCGCTATGTGTCCTTGAGGAAGTCAGTCTTCCCATAATTGAAAAATGAGACATTTAGGGTAAATCAGAGATTGGTAAACTAAGGTCTATGGGCCACATATGGCCTACTACATATTTTAGTATGGCCCACAAGATAAATGGTACCAACAAAAATTGTGTCTTCAACCCATTGATGGGAGCCTGCGAGTGCAGGAATAGCAGCGAGGTGCACTGACTGTGCACACTGTGAGCCAGGGTGGGAGCTGAGAGCCCCAGCTAATCCACCGAGCCAGCCAGGCAGAGGTCAGGTAAAAGAATTTTCACTCAGTATATGGCTCTTTATTTGCAAAACCCAAATTAGTAGATAATTCTCTGAAAAGCCCAACAAACCTTCCCTTCTTTAAATTCCCAGGCAATCTTTCTCTGTGCTACAAATTTATATTAATTGACATATTTTTTGCATACATACATGCACATGCATGTGTATCTACATACATATAATCACACATACATATACAAATATATACACTAATAAATATATCACATGCCATCTGTATATGAAGTTAATGTAATTTAATTTTTTACTTGATTAGACTAAAGGCATGTCAAGAGCAGTGAACAAGATTTACACATTTTTATGTCCCTAACAGATACCATAGAGAGGCCTCAGTAAATAAATACCTTTGTGTAAATCTTTACATTATGGAAGTGTTTGCCACAAGATTGCTATATGCAGAAAGCACCCTCGGCCCATCTATACAATTCTCAGTTAGATGTAAACATGTTTTATTTACAACCTTTTAGGAACATCTTGATGGCATTCAGGAAGATATATGTCAGTGATTTAAAATATAGACATCAGGACCATAAAATCTTTCTATCCTTTTTAATACAATATTCTTATATTTAAGTCTACTCAAGGGAGGGCTAGAATCCAATCCATGGGAGAAGGGGATAGGAAATGTGTAGGCATAAAACTATTGATAATAGTTTCCACATATGGAAACATCTACTTGTCCACACTGGGGGATTGTTAAGCAGATTATGATATATTTGCTTTTTCATAATAATAGCCTATATTCTTAGCACTTCCTAAGGGCCTGCGTGAAGCACTCAATTGATAGTTTCTTTTAATTTTGAGAAATAAAATGCCATATGCTGAGTGGAAATTCTTTTACCTGACCTCTGCCTGGCTGGCTCAGTGGATTAGCTGGGGCTCAAAATTAAAGATGTGACAGGTACTATTAACATCTCCCTTTTAGAGGTGAGGAAACTGAAACACGGGGAAGTTTAAAAACTGCCCAAGGTCACACAGCTTGAACATGACAGAGCTGAGATTTGAACTCAGGCCTCAGAGCCACCAGGCTGTACTGCCTGTCATCGAGATGTTGCCATGGAGATGTTCCCGTAGACAGTGCATTTTCTCAGACACTATGTATTAAGAAGGGAAAATACATCAGCAGTAAGTTCAAATCACCAGGTCTTTTAAATTCTATGTTCAGAACGTATCTTGAAACATTTACCTGTCTCAGTCTCCACTACCTTCTCCCTGGTTCAAGACGCTGGTCTTCAGTTTTGATGATGAAGTGGTCCTCGAACCAGTTAGCCCACATGCATTCTTCTAACCCTTCATATAACAGCCATAGTGATCTTAAGACATATGATTATGTCACATCTTTGCTTAAATTCCTTTGAAACATTTCTGTAGTTTTTAGGATAAGGGCCAAAATTTTTATCAAGGCCCCAAGACCCACCTAGCTCTTCAAACTCTCCCACAGAGTTCATCTCTAGCTCCAAGCTCCTTTCTAACTGGCACATGCTGCTCCCTCTAGCCAGAACACACACTCTCTCTCTTCTCTGCCTGCCTAACTCCCCTCTATGTTACATCAGCCTGTTACTTTTTCTTGCAACACAAAGTGTATTTCCTCCATCGTGTTTGCACTGTAAATATTTATGTTTAATGTTTATACCTGCTTTGTTCTCCAGCAGGCTCTGTTTAGTATCTAGCATGGTACCTGGCACTAAACATAGAGCCTACTGGAGAACATGGGGGAATCAATAAGCATTTGATGAATATGTGAAAAGAACAGAATGCAGATTGGCATTTATGGTATTAGTACAACTGTGAACAAGTGTAAACATGAATGCAAAAAAGACCAGAAGGAAATATGGCAAGATGGCAATCGTAGTTGTCTTTTGGTGATGGGATATCCTGTCAATATTTTCTTTTGTCTTTCTTGGATATTCTACATTTTGAAATGAATGTGTGCAACTTTTATAAAGCAAAAACATGATGAGATAACTAAAACCTGGGGTCTCTCTAGGCTTTCTTCCCACCTTTGGGCCTGCCTGGATTAACCTGTATGGCTCGCCCAGGAACCACAGTCTGATGGATGACTACCAGGAAATGAACGAAGGCTTTGGGGAAGGTGTGTCATTCAGGGGCAGAATCTTGGTAGAAATTGCTGTGGAAATCCTCTCAGGAGGGGCACAGGAATCTAAATTTTCCAAGGCCCTGAAGGAGCTCAAGTTGCCTTCCAAGGACAAAGACTCCAAATCTTCCAAAGGTAAAGAGAAGGCTGACAAAACTGAAGACGGAAAATCCCAACAGGCTTCAAACAAAACTAACTCAACTGAGGTGGAGGTGGAATCATTCGATGTCCCCCCCGAGGTAGGTCTGGGCACTGCTTTATGGTACTTTACCTGTGAGGTGAACCAGAGCAGTGACTGCCCCTGTCACAGGTTTCTGAAGGTGTTGTCAGAATATGTCTTATTCCCCCTGAAAAATTTGTGTTGGCCCAGCCCTGTGTTCTGAGGCTGATCCTCTGCCCCCTCTTGCACACTTCACAGCCATCTGCCTATGATAAATTCCTTTGAATCCCCCACTCCCCCAAATACAATTCCCATGGAAACGCAAGTAAAGAGAAATAAAAGTGCTCCGGAGGAGTTGGTGGGAGTGGGTGGTACGGGATTGATTAAACTCTATCTGTGGCCTAATTTTGTTTAGTTGTGTTAGCTTAGAGTAAGCTCCGGATGGGAGATAATTTTGGATGAGGAATGAAGAGGAGGAAGAGTAGGTGACAAGCTGGGATATAAGAAATTGAGAAACCTACACCCCTACCCCAAACCTGTTCGGGAAATCACAACTTTAGGGAATGCTTATTACTTACCATGAAGCATGTTAGCACTTTCCCAGCCTGGTTCTGTCTTATGGGAAAGAGATATGAGACTCTAAGAGGAATACAAATGGTGAATATTCTCTCTACTGTTTAGTTTATCAATGGCAATTTGCAGTTAAGCAAATGAAAGAGCTTCATGTTTTGTCAGTAGCGGAGGTAGGTAGATTCCAGCTCCCAGCTTGGCTAATTCTGCCTCTAGATGTATGCTTCTCGGTCAACTAGGCAATAATTTCGGGTAGGGAAGGGAGGTGATGCTCGAAACCCCAGAGCTGTTCATTTCTAGGAGAGACTAGAGAGTCCAATGGAGTATAGCAGAAGGTCACCTTAGCCTTGGAAGAGGCATTTGTTTCGGTTGCTGGGATCTAATAAATCTTAAGAAACCGTGTAGGGGAAAGGTTGGAGCACAGGGCTGGAAATCTTGGGGTGGGTTGTAGTTATGGCTCCGACACTAACACCCTTCTGTGTTTTAGTTTACCATCAACAAAATGAGATAGTTAATAGTTACCCTGCCATAGGCATCTTTGGGGGTTAAATGAGGAAATGCATGTAAAATGGTTAGCAGAGTTCTTAGCACATACATAGGAAGCAGGCAATGCCTTTGTTGTTGTTGTTGTCGTCAGTGTCGCTATGGTTTTCTCCCACCACCAGGAAGCAGCTATTCAGAGCTTTCCAATCTGTTTGTGACTTTGGAAATTTAGTGGACCTCCCCAGTTCTCTCCTCTGAGTTCACATACTGTATTGGGAAACATTATCTGAAAACATGTGCGCCAGTTTGTTGTGGTTAGAACTTATATTATCTATATGGGATTGTGTTTAGGGGTGTTTCTTGAGAATACATGCCAACTTTGGAGACTTAACTTTGAATTTCACCAGAAGCTGTGGGTGGCTTAGTAGCTACCTAAGCTGATATCTCCATCTATCCCTGCAGTCGTTTTTCCTGCTGTGGGTTGAAGTTGTCTATTCTTTTCTAAACAAGGATTGCCAAGTAGAAAGAGGCTAGAAAAATATTTTCTTAATCCAAGTCGAAATATCTTTAAGATATTTTGATGAAGACACTTGAAGTAGATTCTATCAGAAAGCAAGGGAAGTTGGGAACTTATGTGGGGTAGAAAGTACATTTGTCTACAGGCTGTGGGGGGTGTATCTTGGCTATTGTGTAGTAGGTAACAGAGAGGTAAAATTCAGACACTATTTAAACCCTTATTTCCCCTCCCTCCTCTCTTCGTCTTGGCTTCTGTTTGTGGCCAGTATCTTGCTGGGTTTATTAGTTATCTACGGCTGCATGATAACATATCTCAAAACTTGGCAGCTTAAAACAACAAACATTTATTTTCTCTGTAGATGAGGAATTTGGGAATAGCATAGCTCAGTGGTTCTGCCTCAGGATCTCATGAGGTTTCCATCAAGGGCGAGGTAGGGGCTGTCATGATCTGAAGGTTTGACTGTGGCTGGAGAACCCACTTGGAAGATGGCTCCTCACATGGCAGGAGACTGTGATTCTTTGTTGGCTCTTGGCAGGAGGCCTCATCCTCATTCTGTGGATCCTCCTACAGACTGCTTGAGGATCCTGTGACATGGCAGCTGGCCTTCCCCAGATCCAAGAGGGAGCAAGGCTGAAACTGTCTTTCATGACCTGGCCACAGAAGTCACACATTGACATATCTGCTATGTTCTGTTTGTTAGAAATGAATCATTTAGTCCAGCCTATCCTCAAAGGGAGGAGAATTAGGTTTCACTTTTTGAGGGGAAGATTAGCAAAGAATTTGTGGATATATTTTAAAGCCACCACACTGGGCTTCAACCTTCCTCACACCTGAACAGCTCATGGCTCACCCTCATCAACATGATGATCCCCTTTCTTGCAGCATCTTCTTTTTCAACTCTTCTCAGGCTCCAATCTCCCCTCTCCCCAGCTGCAGCCATACCTTCATTGCCCATCTGGACAGCTGAGAGATCCCATGATGCTGGCTTTGTCAACTCACCCCCATTACCCCTCAAAGCTTATCTCCCCTCTGCCAAATTTTCACAGATCATAGCCAATCTAAAAATGGGTTCATTTTTAAAATTCTGTGAACACACTGACTAGCTTCTTATTTAAATGTCATCCTCGATATTGGTAAGAATAAAAATAGAGCCTAACTCCATGGAGTTTATGATATAGAAGGAGAGGTATGAAATATAAATGTAACAGGAAGTAGAAAGTGGTAAGGGCTTTAAGGAGGTACAGATAAAGTGCTATTATTTCCTGGAGTGAGTGAAGTATAATTATTAAAATGTTAAGCCCCCAAGTAAGATAGCTGGATGTAAATTGTGGCAGTATGGTGCAGTTGTTACTGCTTGGCCTCTGGAGAAACATTGCCTGCATTTGAACCTGAGTAAGTGACTTAACCTCTCTATGCTTATTTCCAAGAATAACCTCTTGCTTCTCAGCCTCTTATTAAGGATTTGATAAATGAATATATGAAAATATGCTCAGAACAGAGCCTCATACATAGTGCTCAATAAATCTTAGTTATGCTTAATAATTTTGGGCAGAGATTTAATCTCACTGGACTGCAGTGTCATCGTTTGTGAATGAATAAAGTAGAAGTGCCTCTTTCCTGGTGTAGTTGTGAGAATTACAGGATATAATGTGGGCAAAGTTCTTAATACCATATCTGACACATAGTAAGAGGTCAGTAAACATTACCTGTCATCATTTTACCAGCTTGAGGAGCCAAGATGTGCTTCTAGAATGGAAAGACATTTGAGTTAAACCGTGTAGGATGAGTGGAATGAAGACATCAATTCTGCCCTGCTGAAATACTTATTTCGACTGCCATTTATGGTGATATGTGCAGGCTTTTTACTAGGTGCTCAACATGAATGATATCGTTTCTGCCCCCTCTCCTCCCTGAAAGCCCAATGATGGTGGTTATTTCACAGGTGAGGAACATGACACCCAGAGAATAGATATGATTTGCTTAAAGTCAATCAGCCTGGGAGTGGAAGGGTTGAGATTTGAAGAAGGATTTGTTTGTCTGGCTTTGGATCCTGAAATTCCTCTCTCGGCTACATGGCCTACATTCCCTCCAGGTCTCTTAGTAGTTCCTTGTTTTGTGGTTTTTATTTTTAGCGACAGGATCTTGCTATGTTACCCAGGCTGGCCTCAAACTCCTGGGCTCAAACGATCTTCCCACCATAGCCTTCCGAGTAGCTGATGCTATAGGCCACCACACCCAGCTTCTCTCCGTGGTTTTTAACCTCCTCCTAGAGAGTAAACTCAGCCTCAGGAAGGTGAGATAGGAGGCTAGTTAATAGTCAGCAGATAGAGTGGTAGGAGGAGGGTATGTTCGTTGACTAAGATCCAGCACTGAGCCTCACCCTGTTCGACATTTTCTGGTCACAAGGAACATTTCCTAGGAAGACTGGCACCACAGTAGCTTCTGTATGAAAGAAGGGGTTATCCTTCACCTAATGATATGGAAACCCTTTGGCTCTCTGAGGCACCTGTCTAGGACTCTCAGCTCAATGGAGCTCTTGATCCCTGGGGCCACAATTGCTTTATTTCTTTAGATTGTCCTTATGGCTGTTTCTGCAGAGTTCAATTAATCCAATTGCAAAACCAGGAAGCACAGAATGTATGGGTCCAGTCGACTCAGCCTCTTAGCTCAGAAATGTAATGCTGTGTCAGTGGGTCCAGCAACATCTGCTCCCTGAAGCATCAGGCTTTTCCTTGTCAACAAGAGTCATTTGCAAATAATTGTGTATTCCCTTGTGATGACTCCTGTCTTATGACTTGTTATAGTCTAGTCTTCCAGACTGTGGGCTCCCTGAGAAGGCAGCCTTGTTGGAAACCAGGCCTTGAGTCTTGGCTGACTTTAATTTGCTGTGTGAGACCTTGGGAAGCTGCTTAGTATCTCTGAGCATTAGTTTATTCAGGTATAAGGTGGAGGTTGGAGTAGATGAACTCTAAGGTCCTTTTTAATATGAAGGCACCTGTGATTCTGGGACCTGTGTACCCTTCACAGCAGCAACCACAGTGCAGGTAGCCCACCCTAGATACACATGATTGGCCAATGCTTATACATGTGACTAATCTGCTGTTTCCTTTTATACGGGCTTGCTTATCTGGTGAAGTAAAGTTTGATTCTGGTCAGCGTTAATGCATTGGGTTAATACATGTTTGAGTTCAAAGAGCACTGGGTCTATGGTGAGTATACTTGGGAAAGTTACTTGACACCCTCAAGCCTTAGTTCCCTCAGTTTCCTTATTTGTTAAATGGGGATGATCCAAATTTTGACCTCTTAAGGTTGCAAGCAGGAACAAATAGCATAATGTATCTGACTACCCTGTGTAAGCCATAAAGTTATGCTCAAATCTAAGGATTTTATCCTGTAATTCTGTTTCTTGTCTTTGATATTCTGTTTTCTAAAACCCCAATCTCCAAAAGGTAATTCCAAACCCGTGTTTCACCAGCAGCATCCTAGACAGATATGCATACCAAGTTTATTTGTTAAAAGGATTTTTGTTTTAAGGTAGAAGCTCAGAAGGTTGAGACTGCATCATTCTAGATGAATGACTAAATTTGGATCTGCAGTTTGCAGATCCTGATTCATGCATGTCTGATTTTGGGGGAAACGCTGTGCCATTTCAGGCTGAAACAGAGACCCAAATGTTTATAAATTATGCTGGATGACGCCAGCATCACAAAGCAGCTTCCTAATGAGAGAAAAAGCCAATTCTGCCTAATAATTTTGTTTTCTTTCTGTAGATTGTACCAGAAAAAAATGAGGAATTTTTACTCTTTGGAGCATTTTTTGAAGCTACCATGATTGACCGGAAGATTGGAGATAAACCCATCAGCTTTGAAGTTTCTATTGGTAAGTACAGATAAGCACAGTGCCAGGCACACAGCATGGATTTAGTATCTATTTCTTTAATAAAAGAGTTAGTGCCTTCTATGAAGATAATAGCACTCTGGTGGAGGTTTGCATCTCAGAATGAGATGAACAATTCCTTGTCTACTCTACTGTCAATATATAAAGGATAGGTTTATTTTCTTTTAAATTTAAATTTGAAGTTTTGTGGGTACATAGTAGGTATATATATTTATGGGGTACATGAGATTTTGATGTAGGTATACAATATGTAATAATCCCACTGGGGTATATAGGGGATCTATCACCTCAAGCATTTATCCTTTCTTTGGTTACCAACAATCCAATTACACTCTTTTAGTTACTTAAAAATGTACAATAAGTTGTTGACTGTACTCACCTGTTGTGCTATCAAATACTAGATCTTATTCATTCTATTAAACTATATTTTTGTACCCATTAACCATCTGCACTTCTCCCCTGCCTCCCACTACCCTTCCCAGCCTTTGGTAACCATCGTTTCACTCTCTATCTCAATGAGTTTGTTTTAATTTTTAGCTTCTCCAGATAAGTGAGAACATGTGAAGTTTGTCTTTCTGTGCCTGGCTTGTTTCACTTAACATGATAACCTCCAGTTCCATCCATGTTGCTGCAAATGACAGGTTCTCATGCTTTTTCATGGATGAATAGTACTCCATTGTGCATATGTATCACATTTTCTTTATCCATTCATCTGTTGATGGACATTTAGGTTGCTTCCAAATCTTAGCTATTGTAAATAGTGCTGTAACGGACATAGGAGTGCAGACATCTCTTCGATATACTGACTTCCTTTCTTTTGGATATACACCCAACAATGGGACTGCTGGCTCATATGGTAGCTCTATTTTTAGTTTTCTGAGGAACCATCAAACTGTTCTCCATAGCGGTTGTACTAATTTGCATTCCCACCAACAGTGCGTGGGGGTTCGCTTTTCTCCACATCCTCACCAGCATTTGTTATTAGCCTGTTATTTGGAGACAAGCCATTTTAACTGGGGTGAAATGATATATCATTGAAGTTTGATTTATGTTTCTCTGATGGTTAATGATGCTAAGCGCCTTTTCATATGCTTGTTTGCCATTTGGATGTCTTTTTTTGAGCAATGGCTATTCAGATCTTTCACCTATTTTAAAATCAGATTATTGGATTTTTTTCCCATACAGTCGTTAGAGCTCCTTATATCTTCTGGTTGTTAATCCCTTGTCAGATAGATAGGATGCAGATATTTTCTCCTGTTCTGTGGATTGTCTCCTCACTTTATGAATTGTTTCCTTTGATGTACATCAGCTTTTTAACTCAATGTGATCCCATTTGTCCATTTTTGTTTTGGTTACATATGCTTGTGGTGTATTACTCAATAAATCTTTGCCCAGATCAATGCCCTGGAGAGTTTTCCCAATGTTTTCTTGTAGTAGCTTATAGTTTGAGGACTTAGATTTAAGTCTTTAATCCATTTTGATTTGGTTTTTGTATATGGTGGGACATAGGGGTCTGGTTTCATTCTTCTTTATATGGCTATCCAGTTTTCCCAGCACCATTTATTGAAGAGACTGTCCTTTTCCCAACATATGTTCTTGATACTTTTGTAAAAAATGAGTTCACTGGCCAGGTGCGGTGGCTCATGGCTGTAATCCCAGCACTTTGGGAGGCCGAGGCAGGCGGATCATGAGGTCAGGAGTTCCAGACCATGGTGAAACCCCGTCTCTACTAAAAATACAAAAATTAGCCAGGCGTGGTGGTGTGTGCCTGTAATCCCAGCTACTCGGGAGGCTGAGGCAGGAGCATCACTTGAACCCAGGAGGCAGAGGTTGCAGTGAGCTGAGATTGCACCACTGCACTCCAGCCTGGGTGACAGAACGCAACTCAAAAAAAAACAGGCAGAATGTCTCAAAAAAAAAAAAAAAGTTCACTATAGATGAATAGATTTATTTCTGGGTTTTCTATTCGGTTCCATTGTCCATGTGTTTGTTGTTATGCCAGTACCACACTGTTGTGGTTACTATAGCTCTGTAACATAATTTGAAATCAGTTAATATGATCCCTCCAGTTTTGTTCTTTTTGCTTAGAATAGCTTTGGCTATTCTGCGTCTCTTGTGGTTCCATGTAAATTTTAGGATTTTTTTCTATTTCTATGAAGAATGTCATCGGTATTTTGACAGAGATTGCATTGAATCTGTAGATTGCTTTGGGTAGTGTGGATGTTTTAACAATACTGATTCTTTCAATCCATGAACATGGAATATGTCTCTATTTTTTTGTGTCTTCTTCAATTTCTTTCACCAGTGTTTTATAGTTTTCATTGTGGAGATCTTTCACTTCTTGGATTAAGTTTATTCCTAGGTATTTTACTTTATTTGCGGCTATTGTAAATGGGATTACTTTATTTATTTATTTATTTATTTTTTGAGACGGAGTCTCGCTCTGTCGCCCAGGCTGGAGTGCAGTGGTGCAATCTTGGCTCACTGCAAGCTCCGCCTCCCGGGTTCACGCTATTCTGCCTCAGCCTCTCTGAGTAGCTGGGACCACAGGCGCCCGCCACCATGCCCGGCTAATTTTTTTGTATTTTTAGTAGAGATGGGGTTTCACCATGGTCTCGATCTCCTGACCTTGTGATCCGCCCACCTTGGCCTCCCAAAGTGCTGGGATTACAAGCGTGAGCCACTGCACCCGGCCAGGATTACTTTCTTGATTTCCTTTTCACATTGTTCACTGTTGGCATATAGAAATGCTACTAATTTTTAAACGTTGATTTTGCATCCTGCAACTTTACTGAATTTGTTTATCAGTTCTAACAGGTTTTTGGTGGAATATTTAGGTTTTTCCAAATATAATATCATATCATCTGCAAACAAGGATTATTTGACTACTTCATTTCCTATTTGGATGCCCTTTATTTCTTTCTCTTGTCGGATTTCTGTCTCTAGGACTCCCAGTATTATATTGAGTAACAGGGATGAAAGTGGGCATCTTTTTCTTGTTCCAGGTCTTAAAGGAAAGGCTTTCAGTTTTTTTTTCTATTTGATGTGAAACTAGCTGTGGGTCCGTCATATATTGCTTTTATTGTATTGAGGTATGTTCCTTCCGTACTCAGTGTTTTGAGAGTTTTTTAATCACGAAGGGATGTTAAATTTTATCAAATGCTTTTTCAACATAAATTGGAATGATCATATGGCTTTTGTCCATTCTGTTGACGTGATGTATCGTATTGATTTGTGTACATTGAACTATCTTTGCATCCTTGGTATAAATCCCACTTGGTCATGCTGAATGATATTTTTAATGTGTTGTCGAATTTTGTTTGTTAGTATTTTGTTGAGGATTTTTGCATCAGTATTGATCAGGGATATTGGCCTGTAATTTTCTTTTTTGTGTCTTTGTATGGTTTTGGTTTCAGAGTAATACTGGCCTTGTAGAATGGGTTTGGAAGTATTCCCTCCTCTTCCATTTTTTGTATTGGAATTCTTTTTAAAAATATTTTTAAAATATCAGTAGCTTTTGTAATACAAATAGTTTTTGGTAACACGGATGAATTGTATTCATCCATGGTGAAGTCCATGGTGAAGTCTAGGATCTTACTGCACCTGTCACCCAAGTAGAGTACATCGTACCCAGTATATAGTTTTTTATCCTTCATCCTCTCGTACCCTCTTCCTTCTGAGTCTCCAAAGTCCATTATACCACTCTGTATGACTTTTCATACCCATAGCTTAGCTCCTGCTTATAAGTGAGAACATATGGTATTTGGTTTTCCATTCCTGAGTTACTTCACTTAGAATAATGACCTCCAGCTCCATCTAAGTTGTTGCAAAAGACATTATTTTATTCTTTTTTATGGCTAAGTAGTTTTCCATGGTGTTTATATACCACATTTTCTTTATCTACTCATTAGTCAATGGGCATTAAGGTTCGTTCCATATCTTTGCAATTGTGAATTGTGCTGCAACAAACATAAACATGCAGGGGTCTTTATGATATAATGACCTTTTTTCCTCTGGGTAGATAACCAGTAGTAGGATTGCTGGATTGAATGGTAGATCTACTTTTATTTCTTTAAGAAATCACCGGTTGGGCATGGTGGCTCACGCCTGTAATCCCAGCACTTTGGGAGGCCGAGGTGGGCAGATCACGAGGTCAGGAGATCGAGACCATCCTGGCTAACATGGTGAAACCCTGTCTCTACTAAAAATACAAAAAATTAGCTGGGCATGGTGGTGGGTGCCTGTAGTCCCAGCTACTTGGGAGGCTGAGGCAGGAGAATGGTGTGAACCCAGGAGGTGGAGCTTGCAGTGAGCCGAGATAGCGCCACTGCACTCCAGCCTGCGAGACTCTGCCTCAAAAAAAAAAAAATAAATAAATAAAAAGAAATCACCATAGGGTTTTCCATAGAGATTGTACTGATTTACATTCCCACCAACAGTCTGTAAGCATTCCCTTTTCACCACATTCACGCCAACATCTATTGTTTTTTGACTTTTTAATAATGGCCCTTCTGGCTGGGGTAGGATGGTATCTCATTGTGGTTTTAATTTGCATTTCCCTAATCATTAGTGATGTTGAGCATTTTTTTCATATGTTTATTTGCTATTTGTATATCTTCTTTTGAGAAATGTCTATTTATGTCGTTTGCCAACTTTTTGATGAGATTTGCTTTCTTCTTGCTGATTTGTTTGAGTTCCTGGTATTCTGGATATTAGTCCTTTGTTGGATGCATAGTTTGCAAAGGTTTTCTCCCATTCTGTGGGTTGTCTGTTTACTCTGATTATTTCTTTTGCTGTGTGGAAGCTTTTTAGTTTAATTAGGTCCCACTTATTTATGTTTGTTTTTGTTGTGTTTGCTTTTGGGGTCTTAGTTATAAATTCTTTTCTTAGGACTGTGTCCTGAATAGATTTTTCTATGTTTTCTTCTAGGATTTTTGTGATTTCTGGTCTTAGATTTAAGTCCTTGATCCATCTTGAATTGATTTTTATATATGATACAGATCCAGTTTCATTCTTCTACATGCAGCTATCCAGTTTTCCTAGCACCATTTGTTAAATAGCGTGTTCTTTCTCCAAATTATGTTTTTGTATGCTTTGTCAAAATTCAGTTGGTTGTAAGTATTGGCTTTATTTCTGGGTTCTCTATTCATTTCCATTGGTCTATGTATCTGCTTTTATACCAATACCATGCTGTTTTAGTAACTATATCCTTGCAGTATATGTGATGCTTCCAGATTTGTTCTTTTTGCTTAGGATTGCTTTGGCTATTTGTGCTCTTTTTTGGTTTTATGTGAATTTTAGGATTGTTTCTAATTCTGTGAAAAATGATGTTGGTATTTTGATAGGAACTGCATTGAATTTGTAGATTGCTTTGATAAGTATGGTCATTTTCACAACACTGATTTTTCTAATCCATGAGCTTGGGATGTGTTTCCATTTGTGTCATCTGTGATTTCTTTCAGCAGTGTTTTGTAGTTCTCCTTGCAGAGATATTTCACCTCCTTTGTTAAGTATATTCCTAGTTTTTTTTTTCTTTTTTGCAGCTATTGTAAAAGGGATTGAGTTCTTGATTTGATTCTCAACTTGGAAGTTGTTGGTATATAGCAGTGCTACTGATGTGTGTACATTGATTTTGTAACCGGAGACTCTGATGAATTCGTTTATCAAGTCTAGGAGTCTTTAGGGTTTTCTAGGTATATCATCATAGCATTAGCAAACTGCAGTAGTTTGACTTCTTTTCCAATTTGAATGCCCTTTATTTCTTTCTCTTGCCTGATTGCTCTGGTTAGGACTTCCAGTATTAAGTTGCATAGAAGTGGTGAAAGTGGGCATCCTTGTCTTGTTCCATTTCTTAGGGGAAATGCTTTCAACTTTTCCCCATTCAATATAATGTTGGCTGAGGGTTTTTCATATAGGGCTTTTATTATTTTGAGGTATGTCCCTTCCATGCCTACTTTTTTGAAGGTTTTTTTAAAATCATAAAATGATGCTGTATTTTATTGAATGCTTTTGCTGCATCTCTTGAGATGATCATATGGTTTTTAATTCTGTTTATGTGATGTATCACTTACATTGACTTTCATACGTTAAACCATCCCTGCATCTCTGGAATATAACACACTTGATCATGGTGTATTTTCTTTTTGATGTGCTGTTGGATTTGGTTTACTAGTGTTTTGTTGAAGATTTTTGCACCTGTGTTTATCAGGGATATTGGTCTGTAGTTTTCTCTTTTTGTTATGTCTTTTCCTGGTTTTGGAATCAGGGTGATATTGGCTTCATAGAATGAGTTAGAAAGAACTCCCTCTTTCTCAATCTTTTGGAATAGTTTCAGTAGAATTGGTACTAACTCTTTTATGAATGTCTGGTAGAATTCAGCTGTGAATCCATCTGGCCCTAGGATTTTTTTGTTGTTGGCAATTTTTTTTTATATTGCTGACTCAATCTCACTGCTTGTTATTGGTCTCTTCAGGGTTTCTATTTCTTCTTTTCTTAATCTAGGAATGTTGTATGTTTCCAGGAATTTATCCATTTCATCTAGATTTTCTAGTTTGTGTGCATAGAAGTGTTCATAGTAGTCTTGAATGATCTTTTGTATTTTTGTTGTATCAGTGGTAATGTCTCCATTTTAATTTTTAATTGAGACTATTTGCATCTTCCATCTTCTTTTTTCTTGGTTAATATAGATAATGGTCTATTGATTTTGCTTATTTTTTTTAAAGAACCAGTTTTTTGTTTCATTGATCTTGTATATTTTTGGTTTCAATTTCATTTAGTTTTGCTTTGATCTTTGTTATTTCTTTTCTTCTGCTAGCTCTTTGAGTTTTGTTTTTTCCTATTTTTCTAGTTCCTTGAGGTGCAACATTGGGTTGTCAATTTGTGATCTATCAGACTTTTTGATGTAGCCATTTAGTGCTTTCTCTTAGCACTGCTTCTGATGTATCCCAGAAGTTTTGATAAGTTGTGTCAATATTATCATTTATTTCAAAGAATTTTTAAATTTCCATTTGATTTCATTGTTTAACCCAAAATCATTCAGGAGCAGACTAATTTCCATGTATTTTTAGTTTTGAGGATTCCTTTTGGCATTGATATCTAGTTTTATTCTGTGATCTGAGAAGATACTTGATATGATTTCAATTTTTAAAAAGTTTGAGATTTGTTTTGTGTCCTATCATATTGTTTATCTTGGAGAATGTTCCCTGTGATGATAAGAAGAATGTATACTTTGCTTGATGATTATATCCCTTGATGATGTCCTTTTTGCAATGAATGTCCCAGGAGTTCTTTGAGCTTCTTGTATTTGGATATCTAAATCTCTAACAAGGCCAGTGAAATTTTCCTCAATTATTTTTCAAATAAGTTTTTCAAACTTGTTGCTTTCTCTTCTCCCTCAGGAACACCAGTTATTTTTAGGTTTCACCATAATCCTATATTTCTTGGAGACTTTGTTCATTTCCTTCAATTCTTTTTTGTTTTTGTCTGATTGGGTTAATTTGAAAGCCTTGTCTTTGAGCTCTGAAATACTTTCTTCTGCTTGGTCTAGTCTACTGTTGAAACTTTCCACTGTGTTTTGTAATTCCCTTAATGTGTCCTTCATTTCCAGAAGTAGATTGGTTTTTCTTTATCTATCTCCTTAGAACAATTTTCATTCATATTCTAAATTGTTTTTAAAATTTCTTTATGTTGTTTCTCACCTTTCTTTTATATTTCCTTGATTAGCTTGATGAATCTTTTGAATTCTTTATCTAGTATTTCAAAGTTTCATCTTGGTTTGGATCCATTGCTAGAGAGCTAGTACGATCTTTTGGGGGTATTGCATTTACCCATCTGCTTTAGCCACAACTGGTTACTATTCACAGACACCTCTTCTACTGGCCTGAACCTGAACTCTTCAACCCAGTACATAAAATACTGGGAAAAAAGTTAATTTAAAAACGCACACCACAGAGGAATGAGATAGCCTTCGACAGACCTCTGCCATTTCAGCCCTGTAGGAGACAGTGAACTTGCTTACACACCGAGCACATGGCTACTACAACCAGCATCTGAGAAAACTGTAATACAAAGACTGTCTATAACCAAGGAACTCATACAGAGTCTTCACCATTAAAGCCACCAGAGCTGACTTAGGCTACAAGAAACAATTATTATTAAAGTGTAATTCTTAGGGGGTAAAAAAAAATTTAAAGAAACACAGTCAAATCAAAATTAAATCCAAGAATAATTAGAGGAAATAGTCTACCCAAATGAGAAGGAACCAGAAAAATAATTCTGGCGATATGACAAAAGAAGGTTCTGCAAATGATCCAGTGATGTGGTCTGTCCTCAAGTCTCCCAGCCGTGGCTACCAGTACCAGTTCTAATGAAGGTGGTCAGGGGAGTGATGTAGACTTTGTGAAATTCTCTGGTTATAAATAGCCCTAGTGTGTTGGCTTTCTCAAATGCCAGTTGTAGTAGTAATGAACTGATCATGTAGGCAGACTTAGGACCTCCTGTTTATCCAGGGTGCTCAGCAATGCTGTTAGTTAAGGCCATGCACAAGTTTTCTCCTTCCTGGATGCTGTTATTCTACCTGAAGGTGCTGTAATAGACTGTGTCGGTTGGCCTCCAGCCAGGAGGTGGTGCTTGCAAAAAGGTATCAGCTGCAGTAGTGGTGGTGGGATTTGTGCTCGCCTTATGTTGCCCAGAGGAGGTACTCTGGTGTCTCAGGCAATGGGTGGGACCACAGAGCTTCCAAATTTTGTCCTTTGTGTTACATTACCAGTGTGGGTGGAGGCTCAAAGACAGGTGGGGTCTGGGTCTGGGTCTGTCAAGTCCACGCTTTGGCTCTTCACATGCAGGGCAAGCAGCAGCTCCAATGGGAAGTTAGGGAAACAGTTCTCAGACCACTGGGGCAATGTTTCAAGGAAGAGCACAGCTGCCTTTTCTGTACAGAAGAGTCCAGAAGGAGTAGGGGGTAGGGTGCAGCAGTAGGCCCCACCCAGCTCCCACACATTGGCAAGACAGATCTTTCACCCACGGTATTCCACCAGCAGCAGCTAGCTAAGTTCCAGGCAGTCTGCACTCAGAACTTACAACTGCCCCAGGTCATAAGCCTTCCCTGGGAGAGACAGCAACTGCAGCTTGCAGGCCACACACCTCCCAGTTCACCCACAAAACCCAGGGTCCCAGCTCTAGCACTTGTGGCTGCAACACGTTTCCCAGTTGTCCCCCAGTTCTGGCCAAGGGAGTTTGTCCCCACTTGAGATTATTTTGTACCTCTCAGTTGGGGGCTTCTGTAAACCTGCAACCATCACCTGAGTTAGCTGGCAGGCTTCTACAAGGTCCCCTGTGAGGTAGGATCAGGAATGGCTTCCCTCCATCTGTACTGGAGATTGGGAATGTATACATAACTATTCCTGTGGCTGCTTCTACTTTTATATTTCTCTTTGCTCCCTAAATAAGTTAGCACTTGATAGGGGTAAGGTCTTCCTCCATGGCCTGGATTGTGAGATTCTCTGGTGGGAGTGTATATCCCAGAGGCAATTTATCCCTTTCTCACAGTCTGGGGACTTAAAATATTCTGCCCGGCTCACAGTTTAGGCTGCAGCCCACTGCTTCTTTCAGAGGGTCTGTAGTTTCTTTCAGTTTTCCTGTTAAGTTTCTGCATTGTTTCTTAAAAAAAAAAAAAACTCACAGCATGAATCTCTACACACTATTTTGTTTTTCCAAGTGGGAAAGTCATGGTAACCATGCCTTCAGTCCACCATCTTGAAAAAACTTGTGTTAGTTCTTCTTGAAATGTTTGGTGAATTTCAGCACTGAAGCCATGGGGTCCTGGACTTTTCTTTGTGAGGAGAGTTTTTATTATGATTCTGATCACATTACTTATTACTGGCAGTTCAGGTTTTGCATTTCTTTATGATTCAATCTTGGTAGGTTGTTTATGTCTAAGAATTTATCCATTTCTTCTAGGTTTTCCAATGTATTGGCACATAGTTGTTCATAGCAGTCTCTAATGATCCTTTGAATTTTTGTGGTATGTGTTGTAATGTCTCCTTTTTTATCTCTGATTTTATTTATTTGGGTCTTCTCTTTTTTTTTTAGTCTGGCTATAGGATTTTCAATTTTATCTTTTCAAAAAACCAATTTTTCATTTTGTTGATCTTTTGTATTGTTTTTATGTTGTTGTTTCGATTTCATTTAGTCCTGCTCTGCTCTGTGTTTCTTTCCTTATACTCATTTTGAGTTTGTTTGCTCTTGCTTTTTCAATTCTTTATGATGCATCATTAGGTTGTTTATTTGATGTTTTTCTAGTTTTTTGATGTAGGTGCTTATTGCTATAAACATTCCTCTTAGTACTGCTTTTGCTGTATCTTATGGGTTTTGGTATGTTGTGTTTCCATTATTTGTTTCAAGAAATTTTTAAATTTCCTTCTTAATTTCTTTATTGACCCACTGGCCATTCAGGAATATATTGTTTATATGTGCTCATATAATTTCCAAAATTTCTCACGTTATTGATTTCTAGTCTTATTCCATTGTAATCAGAGAATATACTTGATATAATTTTAATTGTTTTGAATTTTTAAAGACTTGTTTTGTGGCCTAACATATGGTCTGTCCTTGAGAATGATCCATGTGCTGAGAAGAATGTGTATTCTATAGCCATTAGAAGAAATGTCCTACAAATATCTATTACGTCCATTTGTTCCATGGTGCAGATTAAGTCCAATGTTTTTCTGTTGATTTTCTGTCTGGATGATTTTTCCAATGCTGAAAGTAGGGTGTTGAAGTCCCCAGCTATTATTGTGTTGCAGTCTATCTTTCTCTTTAGCTCTAATAATAATTCCTTTATAAATCTGGGTGCTTCAGCATTGGGTGCCTGTGTATTTTCAATTGTTATATCCTCCTGCTGAAATGACTCCTTGGTCTCTTTTCATAATTTTTATCTTGAAATCTACTTTATGTGATATAATTATAGCTACTCCTGTTTTTTGTTTGTTTCCATTTACATGGAATATCCTTTTTCATTTTTTTCAGTCTGTGTATTTATAAGTGAAGTGTGTTTATCGTAGGCAGCAGATTAGACCTTGTGTTTTTATTTATTCTGCCACTGTATATTTTTTGATTAGAGAGTTTATCCGGTTACATTCGATTTTATTATTGATATATAAGGACTTCTGCTATTTTGTTATTTGTTTTCTGGTTGTTTCATGGTCTTCCTTTTCTTCCTTCCTGTCTTTCTTTTAGTGAAGGCAATTTTCTCTGGCATGTTTTAATTTCTTGCTTTTAATTTTTTGTGCACCTGTTGTATGTTTCTTGATTTGAGGTTATCATGAGGCTTGAAATACGATCTTGTAACCCATGTTTTAAATTTATGATAACACTGATTGTATAAAGAAGCAAAAAAAGCAAAGAGAAAATGAATAAAAACTCTACACTTTAATTTCATCCACTCACTTTTAAGTATTTGTTGTATACTGTCCATGTCTTAAAGTTGTTGTAGTTATTTGTTTTTGATAGGTTCATCTTTTAGTTTTCTACTAAAGATACAAGTAATTTAGACACCACAATTACAGTGTTATAATATTCTATGTTTCTTTGTGTACTTACTATTACCAGTGAGTTTTGTACCTTCAGATGATTTCTTACTGCTCATTAACATCTTTTTCTTTCAAATTGAAAAACTTCCTTTAACATGTCTTTTAGGATCGGTCTAGTGTTGATGAAATCTCTCAGCTTTTGTTTGTGAAAGTCTTCATTTCTCCTTCATGTTTAAAGAATATTTTTGCTAAATATAGTATTTTAGGATAAAAGGGTTTTGGTTGTTATTGTTTAGCACTTTAAATATGGCATGTCACTCTCTCCTGGCCTGTAAGGTTTCCACTGAGAAGTCTCCTGACACAGATGTATTGGAGCTTCTTTGTATGTTCTTTCTTTTCTCTTGCTGCTTTTAGGTTCTTTATCCTTGAGCTTTGGCACTTTGATTATTAAATGTCTTGAGGTAGTCTTCTTTGGATTAAATCTGCTTGGTGTTCTATAACCTTGTATTTGAATACTGAAATCTTTCTCTAGGGTTGGGAAGCTCTCTGTTATTATTATCCCTTTGGATAAACTTTCTACCTGATCTCTGTCTCTCTACCTCCTCTTTGAGGCCAATAATTCTTAAATTTGCCCTTTAGAGGCGATTTTCTAGATCTTATAGGCATGTTTTATTCTTTTCTATTCTTTTTTTCTTTTGCTTCCTCTGTGTATTTTCAAATAGGCTGTCTTCAAGCTCACTAATTCTTTCTTCTGCTTAATTCTGCTGTTAAGAGACTCTGATGTATTCTTCAGTATGTTGGTTGCATTTTTTAGCTCCAGAATTTCTGCTTGATTCTTTCTAATTATTCAATCTCTTTGTTAAATTTGTCTGGTAGTATTCTGAATTGCTTCTGTGTTATCCTGAATTTTACTGAGTTTCCTCTATATAGCTATGTTGATTTCTCTGAAAGCTCACATATCTCTGCCTTTCTGGAATTGGTCATTAGTGCCTTATTTAGTTTGCCTGGTGAGCTCATGTTTTCCTGGATGGTCTTGATGCTTGTGGATGTTATTTGGTGTCTGGGTATTGAAGAGTTAGGTATTTATTGTAGTCTTTGTAGTCTGGGCTCGTTTGCACCCATCCTTCTTAGGAAGGCTTTCTAGATATTTGAAGGGACTTGGGAGTTGTGATCTAATTCTTCGGTTACTGCAGTTGCATCTGAATTAGGGGGAACTCCAAGCCTAGTAACACTGTGGCTCTTGCAGAGTTGTAGAGGTACTGCCTTGGTGATCTTGGGTAAGATCCAAAAGAATTCTGTTGATTAATAGGCAGAGATACTTGTTCTCTTAGTTTCCCTCAAAAAGAGGGAAACTCTCTCTCTCTCTCTCTCTCTGTACTGAGTTGCCTGGAGCTGGGGGAGGGGTGACACAAGCACTTCTGTTGCTACCACCACGGGGACTGGGCTAGGTCAGACTCAAAGCCAGCACATCCCTGGGTCTCGCCTAAGGCCCACTGTGACCACTGTCTAGCTACTGCCTGTGTTCATTCAAGGACCAAGGGCTGTACATCAGCAGGTGGTTAATCCAGCCAGGTGCCTGCCCTTTGCTTCAGGGCAATGAGTTCAGCCCTGACCCCAGGTGGGTCCAGAGATGTCATCTGGGAGCCAGGACTTGGAATCTAAAACCTTAGAAATCTACCTGGTTTTCTATTCTACTGTGGATGAGCTGGCATCCAAGTTGCAAGACAATGTTCTTTCCACTCTTCTCTCCTTTTCTCAAGCAGTGGAGTCTCTCCCCATGACCACCACCACCCTAGGCCCACAGCGAGTACTGCCTGGCGATTACCAATGTTCACTCAAGGCCCAAGGGCTCTTTAGTCTGCTTATGATGAATCCAGGCTTAGGTCCCTCCCTTTGTGACAATGGGCTCCTCTCTGGCCCAAGGCAGGTCCAGAAATGCTGTCTAGGAGAGTGAAGGCCTGAAATCAGGGGCCCCAAGAGCCTGCTTGGTGTTCTACCTCATTGTGGCCAAGCTGGTATCTAAGCTGTGAGACAAAGTCCCTTTTATTCTTTCCTCTCCTTTCCTCAAACAGAAGGGGTTTCTCCCTATAGTTAACACAGCTGGGAATGTGTTGGGACACACCTGAAGCCAGCATGGTGCTGAGTCTCACCCAAGGACCGTGGTGAGTACTGCCTGGCTACCACTGCTGATTATTCAAGGCCCAAGGGGTCTTTAGTCTGCAGATGATTAATTCTGCTAGGACTGGGTTCTTCCTTTCAAGGCAGAGGGTTCCCTTCTGTTCCAAGGTGTGTTTAGAAATGTCATCTGGGGGCCATGCACGGTGGCTCACACCTGTAATCCCAGCACTTTGGGAGGCCGAGGCAGGTGGATCACTTGAGGTCAGGAGTTTGAGACCAGCCTGGCCAACGTGGTGAAACCCTGTCTCTACTAAAAATACAAAATTAGCCAGGTGTCAGAAATTAGCCAGGTGTGGTGGCGTGTGGCTGCAATGCCAGCTGTTCAGGAGGCTGAGGCAGGAGAATTGCCTGAACCCAGGAGGCGGAGGTTTCAGTCAGCAGAGATCAAGCTACTATACTCTAGTCTGGGCCACAGAGTGAGACTCCATCTCAAAAAAAAAAAAAAAAAAAAAATGTCATCTGTGGGCTAGGCCCTGAAATGTGGATCTTACAACTCTGCATGGTGCTAATTCTGAGCTGGTATCCAAGTTGAAAGACAAGGTCGTCTTTAATCTCCTCTCTCCCCTCCTCAAGCAGGGGGAAGGAGTCCCTCCTAGAGCTGTGAAGTGTTGGGGGAAGAGTGAAAATTCCTTGGCTGCCTCAGCTTATGTCTCACTAGGGCATGTGCACCCCAAGTCCACTGTCTCTGAGCCCAGCATAGCACCAGGACTTTTCCAGAAATTGCAGTCCTTGTGGCCTAGACTACCTTTCAAGTTTATTTAGGACCCCAGAGCACCTCAGCCTGCAGTGGCAAAGCTTGCTGGAACTTAGGATGGACTATTTGCTTCTGACTAAGTCTTGTCTAGATGCTCCCTCCTTGGGCGATGGCTGAGTTCTGCTTGGTGTTGCTTTCCACTGTGACAAGGCAGCACTGAGTTCCAATGCAAAATCCCACAATCACTGCATTTTTTTCATCCCCAAGTGCTCAGATTTTCTTTCCACACCATTTGGCCACTGCTGGGGGATGGGGAAGAATAAATCACCTATAGGCAATTCAAGACTGTTTTTTCTACCTTCTTCAGTGCTTCTTTCCATAATATGATGTTAAAACCAGGTACTGTGATCACTCATCTGATTTTTGGTTCTTATGGAGGTGCTTATTTTGTATGAATCGTTGTTTAATTTGGTCTTTCTGTGGGGGGTGATCACTTCAGGGTTCTATTTGGCCATCTTGCTCCACCTCCTCTCTGGATTTATTTTCATACTTCACAAAAGTGATTAAGACTGTAGGTTTAGATTCGGACATACTTGGATTCCTAATTCTGGTTCCATTACCCAGAGTTCACTTAATGTCTCTGAGTCTCAGTTTCTTCATCTGTGAAATGAATTCCTCATAGAGTTGTTGCAAAAGTTTAAGGAGTTAAGGCATACAAAGTTCCATGCCTACAGTAGATGTTATTATGTAACTCTCCAAATCTTCTTGGGCTATTGTGCAACTGGGAAAGCCATTCCCAGAAAGAGCATTCCATCACAGAAGGTCATGATTTATATTCAGAAAGCTCTCTTTCAACAGAGCAGAAAAAAATAGAGATGAAATACAGCCCTTTTAAGCCATACAGCTGGAAGCCTAACAAAGAATCTCCTGTCTGCATGATCAGAAAGTGGAGATATATTTTGGGAACATGTATCTTTATAGAGAGGGCAGAGGGACCCAGGAGAGTTCACTCTGAGAAGAGAGGTTTGGGTGGGGACTGAGAGAGACCTGGCAGCTGGCTTCAAGCATCAAAGGACCAGAGAAGAGGAAGGAGACTTATGATGTGGGGCTCTAGGATGGGTCTAAGAACACATGGACATACGTGAAAAAATGGGATGATTTGGCGTCTATCCAAGGAAGAACTTGCCCATAGGCAATAAATTCCCTTGGAGGACTGGGATCCACAGTGAGGTAGTGAGCTGCATATGGGAGTGTCCCCACCTCTGACCTTCTCTCCAATAGCCTATTCTCTGGCCTTGCCCTTCATTCTTCTCATTGACTCTTACTATAATATCTTCCTTTTGACTCATGAATCTACCCAATCCTTTCTTCTGTTTCACATTCATCTCTGTCCATCTCAGACTACAAGGTTCATCCCTTTAGCCACACTCTTTCCAGTTGTCTCAATTCTCTTCCCTGTTGTGCTATTAAAAACCCCATCTAATTATCCTGCTTCTCTGCTCTCATGCTCTGCGTTTATGATTGATTTACCACAAATTCAATGGTTTCAGCCATGATGGATGTCCAGAGAGGCCAAATAACCACCTCAGCTTATATAGCTGGTGAATTTTAAAAAGAGGACTCAAACAAGGCCTGCTAACTCTAAGTCTCCTTCTTTTTCTAGGATGTTATTATGCCCCTCTCAGGTATTTTAGTATTATTCCTAAGGTAAGAATAATGGAGAAGGGAAGAAAAGAATGAATTGGAATGAACTGGGAGAAAGACTCTTATGGACACAGAAACACATTAAGGTCACTGATTCACTAAATATTAATCAAGACCCTCCCTGCATTTGTTCCATGACCAGTAGAGACACAAAAATTAGCAAGATACTATTTTCATTCTCAAGACATTTGCAGACATCTAAGTAAATTATTTGAAAACAAGATGGTAGAGGAATGATGGGAATATGATGTGACATTAGGGACCTGTTTAGGTTAGGTTCCCAGAAAAGAAACTTGGGAAGATTCTCATACATGTGAGGTTTGGGTGGCATGCTCTCGGGAGAAGCGGGTGACGGAGCATAGGGCAGGTCTCTGAGGACAGGGAGACCAGCCACAGCCTGATCCTGTGAGGCACTCTCAAGCTAGTGGCATCACAGACTTGGCCCCAGTTTGAGGCAAGTGGGCTGGGCTTTTATTTCCCCACACCAAGCTGTGAGTGGCTTCAGGCACAAGAAGGGGGCCTTATAATCTTCTGTGGAGAGGCAGACTCCACTAGTAGAAGGCAATTTTCCACGGAAGGTGGCTGTTGTAAGCTATTAGCAGCAATCTCAGTATCTGGCGTTTGGGGGCTCCTTCCTGGTAAAGAGGATCTGGGTGGGGCACCACCAATGACTACTGCAGGGAGACAGAGTAGTGACAACTGGCCCGCCTGGAGAGGAGGCAGGGGTCAGGGAAGGAGAAGTTAGGAAGGCTTCCCAAGTTAAGGGGTCCTTGTGATTATGCGCTTTTGATCCTGAACGTTTCTTGATTTGAACAGTCAACCAACTCTGTAATATGGCTAGCTTTGGAGCTCCTTCCAAAAGAGAGGAATGTTCATCTAAATCTTTTAAAGCATTTGAAATTAGATTACAAAATGGAAAGATCAATGACACCAATATGGCTGCAGTGAATATCTATTCCTATACAAAGATATTTGTAGCACAAAAGCTGCCCTATTTGTAGGGGAAAAAATGATGTTTTCCTTCCTTCTCTCCCTACTCTGCTTGTCCTCTCTCTCTCCCTCCCTCCCTCCCTCTTAAACATGATTTTGTCTTTGGGGATTTAGACAAGAAGTCTTCTCTTAGAGAAGAAGCAGGTTTGGAAAGGTGTTCATGATATTTTATTTAGTGAAAAAGGCAGGTTACAAAATGACATATCTATGATTCTTTACCAACATCTCTATAGTGCAAGGTTCTCAGGGACAGTGCAAGGTTATACACTATAATGTTTAAAATGGTTATAACAGTTTTGTGATTTCTAATGACTCTTTTTTTAGTTGATTGTATTTTCTAATTTGTCATTTGTGTAATTATTACAAAAGAGAAAATAAGATGGCTAGAGATGATAGCTCATCGTCATTGTCAGTCTTGTTGGTCTGATCATTGCTCTATCAACCTTCATAATGAGAGCTTACCTTATTGCCGTGGGAGAACATGAGCTTGGATCCTTTATGCCAAGCAGACTGATTCTGGTTACCATCACCTGACCCCTTTCCCCTTGCTACTGCCTCTGCAGGTAATTTTGGAAACCTGATTGATGGAGGGTCCCATCATGGGAGTAAGAAGTCAGCTGAATCAGCTGAAGAAGACCTCCTTCCACTGCTTCACGAAGGACAAGGGGATGTGGCCCATGATGTTCCCATTCCTATGGCCTCCACCACTCACCCAGAGAAGCCACTGGTGACGGAAGGGAACAGGTAGGAGACATAGCCTGGGAGAACAGCCAAGGATTTTGGTGGTGGGATTTTGTCCAATTTCTAGGACTGTTTTCTTCAATTCTTCACTAAAATCAGAAATGTATTTTTTTTTTTTTTTTTTTTTGAGAGGGAGTCTTGCTCGGTCGCCAGACTGGAGTGCAGTGGTGTGATCTCAGCTCACTGCAACCTCTGCCTCCCGGGTTCAAGTGATTCTTCTGTCTCAGCCTCCCAAGTATCTGGGACTACAGGCACACACCACCATGCCCAGCTAATTTTTGTATTTTTAGTAGAGCTGGGGTTTCATCATGTTGGCCAGGATGGTCTCGATCTCCTGATCTCATGATCCTCCTGCCTCAGCCTCCCAAAGTGCTGGGATTACAGGCACGAGCCACCATGCCTGTCCAGAAACATAATTTTTAAATCTAAGCTATGAGAACAAGGTGCAAATAGGAGCAAGATGGTAAGTGCCACTCAACTGAATCTTTAGCAACATGACAATCCTCCAGATAACACATCTAGGTAATTCATTTAAGGACAGGGCAATGATGATGATGATGATCATATCTGAAGCACCCTTTATTCTGTAACTGAAGCAAAATAAGGTAGGAAGGTCAGAACTTACAATTTCAATCCAAACCCTCTTATTATATTCATCTGAGTTCTGTGCTATTATGTAAATTCAATTTGATGGAATTATTGAATACATCATTTCTTATTTTTGACACAGTCATTTGCAAAACTGAAAGACTCAAAAAAAAAAACAATTGTCAGGCACCAGAAAAGATAATTTCAGAAAACAGCTGGGTGGGGGCACTTACATGTACTGTCACTGATCTCCTTTAATCCGTGCAAATTTTCAACCTGCAAATAGAAGTAAAATTATAGAATTTTTTAAAAGAAAGTGGTGTCAAGCACCGATCAAACGAGAAGGGATAGTGTAGTGAGAGTCTTTTATTGCCAGATCTTGAAATATGTACGATCTTATTGGATTCTCATAATAGGATGTTTCTTCCCACATTTTGCATGCAGAGAGAATGAAGATGTTGCATGGCCCTGACAAGGCTACATCTCTACGCTCCTCAGTCCCTCTGCTCTTTTCAATCTAGACACTCTCTGGGGACTAAACCATGACCACTCTCAGGATAACAGGGACTCCCAAATCTATTTTCCTAGACAGCCCTCTTTCCTGAGCAGCAAATCTAAGCACTTCCACTTGGATGTCCCAGAGATTACTCACCAGGCTCATTGTCTTCACAGACAACTTTTCTTCTTTCCCTATTTTTCCTGTCTCATAGACTGAGCCCACCATTCTGAGTCCTCCAAGCCACAGACAAGAAAATTGTCAACTCATGCCTGTAATCCCAGCACTTTGGGAGACCGAGACAGGCGGATCGCAAGGTCAGGAGTTCAAGACCAGCCTGGCCAACATAATGAAACTCTGTCTCTACTAAAAATAGAAAAAATTAGCAGGGCGTGGTGGTAGACGCCTGTAATCCCAGCTACTCAGGAGGCTGAGGCAGGAGAATTGCTTGAACCCGGGAGGTGGAGGTTGCAGTGAGCGGAGATTGCACCACTGCGCTCCAGCCTGGGCGACAGTGGAAGACGCCGTCTCAAAAAAAAAAAAAAAAAAAAAAAATTGTCAGCTGTTCCCTTTTCCTTCCTACCTGCATCTGCTCAGTGATGAAGCCAGTCAATACAGTTCTTAAGTATTTCTCATATCTATTGCCATTTAAAAATTCTGGCCATTGGCACCTTCAGCCTGAATTACTAGAAAACAACAACAGCAACAACACCTCCTACCTGGCTTGGATCTTATTCAAGACCTTCGCTAAACTATGAGAACCAGTTACTCTCCTGATTCACATCACTCATTGACTCCCTGTGGCTTTCAGGATTAATTCCAGAGGCCATAGCTTATGGATTTGATCCCAGTCTACTTCTCCACCTTCATTTCTGGCCACTCCACAAACTCTTTCTTCTATTCCAAACTACAGTGCCCCATGGCAGTATCCCAATATGTCCTGCTGTGTGCTGTTTCTGGACCTTTGAACACACTGTTCCTTATGCCTGGCAATAATCTCCCTCCTCAGAACTGCTAGGTTTGAGACAAAGCCCAATTCCCTTCCCTGAATCCCCAGTCTGATTTGGACTTTGTCCTCACCTTCCACAAGCACTGATTGAAGACTTTTTTACCTGTCTCTCTCCTCTGTTAAACTGGGAGCATGTTGAGGCCAGGGACTATGCCTTATTCACACGCATATCTGTTCATCTCTGTGACCAGTGAACGGCAGTAGGTGCTCATAAGTGTTTTTTAATAAGTTAAGGAATTACTATAACTGGATTGGGTACAGAGTACTATGGGAACAGAGTCAGGTGAGTAATCCCAGTAGGGAGGAGGTAAGGAGTTGGGAAAAGTCACAGAAAGAGTAACATCCTAAAGGAAGAGAATGTGCTTAAGGGATTGAGGGAAAGCATTTAGGACAAAGCAGAAAGGAGTCCATTGAAATAGTCTTAGCTGTTTGTCCTCTTGTTTTTGAGCATTCTCTGAATTTTCTAAACCCTGTCCTTCCATGGGCCTTCCAAGAATCACCTTCTTTGGGGTATTTTTTTGGTTCGCTGAAAGCCATACTTGTTTATCTGTCGTTCTTCACAACACCAGAGAGAACCCCAAATTCCTCTATTAACTTTATTCTCAAAACTGAGGCCATCAGTGAGTGAACAGTGGGATCTGCAGTTCTAGGGGACTGTTCTGAGACTACTCAGAGGTACTCTGCATCTTTGCACTGGGGCTAGGCAGTGAAGACATTCTCTACCTTGATGGATTAGCCATTGTTGACTATTGGTGGGGGTTTCAGGGGAAGATGGTAAGGGGAAGGGTTTAGGAGGAGATGAGAGGTCTCAAAGCATCCTTGGATGCACCTCATATCAGTGCTGTCCTGCTGGCTCAAGGAGATCAAAATAAGTCATGCTGGTATTTTTTTGGTACATTTGGGATTTCTATACATTCTTCAGTCACCATATTGAGGCTCTGTCTATATAGTGGCAAGCCAGGGAGGCAGCAGCTGATTTGGAAAATTCTATGTCTATAAACAACCCCTATACATGTGTGCACATATATGCATGCATGTACACATATATGAACACACACAATTTATTTGTTGTCCCCATTAAAATGTCACCTTGGATTTGTTCTGGGCTTTCCAGTTTTGCAAAGCACATGCATTCACAGGCAGCTTATTTACTAGGCTGGAGCTCCGGAATGGGACTGGAGAATAAGATATCCAATGACAGGTCATCATGTGATGACCCAAAGTCACAAGGCTGGTCAGCCATTTAGACTGGCAGTCTCCTCTTTCCACAAACAGCACAGCACCTTGCCATCTGCTGCCCTCCAGCTGCACTGCAGTTTGCCTAAGAAGCCACAGCATCCTTGTCCACGTAGACACGCTAAGACTAGGAGGTCCCTGAGAACCAAAGAGACAAAGGCCTTGAACATCATTAGCACAAAATGACCCAAACCAAAGAAACCTTGAGACAAAGCAAAATTTGGGGTTGGAATTTATCTATCTGCAGGATTCTTAGTGCAATAATTTTTAAAGAGATAAAATAGAGCAGTTTGGTTTCTAAACTTGTTTTTGTTCTCCTGCTGTAATAACAACCTCAGTTTCTGCCAAAAACTTACGGGGCTTCTCTTTTGAGTAAACACCTGCTGGTCTGTTTTCTGTAGAACAGACCATGGGGCACCTTCACTAATTTTATTGTCTCCTTCAGAGGAAATTTGTGTGGAAGAGCTAAAAAGAATAACCATCCATTCTTTCAGGCTGAAGTTCTCTTTAGCTTTTTGGAATGAAAACAAAGGTCGGTTGGTCTCTCTCTCTCTCTCCCCCTATTTTCTAGAGGCTTCTTCCTCCATATGCCATCCTGTCACACCCATTCCATGGACTTTAGCCTTCTACAGTTCTCTTCACACAGTCCCAGGTGTTTGGGAAAAAATTACCTGGGGTTTGGGGGAAAACCTGGTCAGAAAAATAGCTGTCATTAGGCAGGGAACTTCTTCAACTTTTTGATATATTTCTCCCCACTTAGCTACCTCCACACCCATCCCCTTCCTTCTTGGAATTAAAATCTATAAATTAACTGCTGCTTTTCTGTCATCTCTCTCACACTGCTAACTGCCTCTTATCAGCATGCTCACATTTCCAACTGCCATCTTTAAATATTCCTTCTGGCTCCACAGCTTCCCTTTTTAGGTACTTTGCTATCCCTCCTGTCCTTTTTAGCCAAGCAGGTAATCTACTAGCATTAATTCCTGGCAACAAAAAATATCAGATGGATGGATGGAAGAAAAGGATGGAAGAAAAGTGGATGGAAGGAAAGGTGGTTAGATGGGCAAGCCATGAAATGCCAAAGTTTAGTTTGGGACACATGCCTTTACCCTCATTGATAGTATGATTATTTTTTTACAGTTCTCTAGCAATTTCAGCTTATATAATGCACTTACATCTGTTATCTTTTCTAAAATTGCTTTTTTCCATAGGTTTTGGGGGAACACATGGTATTTGGTTACATGAGTACATTCTTTAGTAGTGATTTGTGAGGTTTTGGTGCACCCATCATCTGAGCAGTATATGCTGAACCCAATTTGTGGTCTTTTATCCCTCCCTCCCTTGCCACCCTTTCCCCTCCAAGTCCCCGAAGTCCACTGTATCCTTCTTATGCCTTTGCATCCTCATAGCTTAGCTCCCATTTATGAATGAGAGCATATGATGTTTGGTTTTCCATTCCTGAGTTGTGTCACTTAGAATCATAGTATCCAATCACATCCAGGTTGCTGCAAATGCCATTAATTCATTCCTTTTTATGGCTGAGTACTATTCTATCATATATACGCACACACACCGCAGTTTCTTTATCCACTCATTGACTGATGGGCAGTTGGGCTGGTTCCACATTTTTCCAATTGTAAATTGTGTTGCTCTAAACATGCATGTGCGTATCTTTTTTGTATAATGACTTCTTTTCCTCTGGGTAGATACCCAGTAGTGGAATTGCTGGATCAAATGGTAGTTCTACTTTTAGTTCTTTAAGACCTGAAACTATAAAAATTCTAGAAGATAACATTGGAAAAACACTTCTAGACACTGGCTTAGGCAAAGATTGTATGACCAAGAACCCACAAGCAAATGCAACAAAAACAGAGATAAATAGGTGGGATTTAATTAAACTAAAGAGTTTTTGCACAGCAAAAGTAACAGCAGAGTAAATAGACAACCCACAGAGTGGGAGAAAATCTTCACAATCTATACATCTGATGAAGGACTAATATCTATAATTTACAGGGAACTCAAATTAGCAAGAAAAAAAATCTCATCAAAAAGTGGGCTAAGGACATGAATAGACAATTCTCAAAAGAAGATATACAAATGACCAACAGACATGAAAAAATGCTCAACATCACTAATGATCAGGGAAATGCAAATCAAAGCCACAATGCTCAAAATGCACAAATGATCAAAATGCACAAATGCAAATCAAAAACACAATGCTCAAATGCACAAAGCCACCTTACTCCTGCAAGAATGGCCATTATCAAAAAATCAAAAAATAATAGATGTTGGCATGAATGCAGTGGAAAGGGAACACTTCTACACTGCTGTTGTGAATGTAGACTGGTACAACCACTATGGAATACATTTATTATCTTGACTTTCACACATGCCTGGCACATAGAGACTAAAAAGGAAAAGTTACTTTTCTTCCTGTTTTCCTTCTCTCATTTAAAACCATCCTCCTTCTGCACTCCAGCCTGGGTAATGGAGCAAGACCTTGCCTTTTAAAAATACTTACTTAATTAATTAAATAAAAATAAAGCCGTCCTTCTTGAAAAAGGCCTGCTTAAAAAAATCCCGCCCTGTGGTGATCATTTCTAAGCTTTATTCCGGTTCTGATGGTAGCTGTTAATACCTCTCCATTGTGGCCATCTAACTGTCCATTGTTCATTGCTCACAGGTCCCCAATTATAGACTAATGATGGTGTTAAAAGTTTGATAGTTTTGTCACCATGCCTCCCAAGTCCTGCCTAGAACATACAAAACATTAATGTGTGACTTGGGTTGCCTGGAAAACACTGATTACCAGCTAACTTCCAGACCTAATTGTTTTCACAGGAATTACAACTATTTGCCATTTGAGGCTAAGAAGCCCTGTGTCTATTTCGTCAGCTCTTGGGGAGACCAGACCTTCAGGCTGCACTGGTCCAACATGCTGGAGAAACTGGCAGACTTCCTGGTAGGTGACTCTGACAGGTGATGGATTAGAGAATTGGGAAAGTGGTGGGGGAAGGGATTTTTAAAATCCACCTAGTAGAGGATGTTGACCTCAGTTTAAATACAAATAAATTGAGGATGCTGCATTTGGAGGGCGCGTGGATCCTACCATGCAAATCTAGGGGAATGAGACCACATTTTGCAAAATCCCTGGACTTGAATCAAACTACCTGAATTCAAATCCCTGCTCTGCTTCTGGCTGTTATAGGATCTAGGTATGGGCTGTTTTTCTAATCTCCAAAGGGCAGGAGTTGACAACTTTCTCACAAAATTGATAGATCCTGGCTTCAACTAATAAAAAATCCTAAGTCCCTGGCATGGTGGACAACTGCCTACAAGATCAGGCCCTGCCTAACTCTATAGCCCTATCTTTCCTAAGTTCTTCCTCCCTTACTTTGTTCCAACTACACCGGTCTCCTTTGAATATGTTGAAAAAACCAAGTTCCTTTAAGCCTTGCAGCCACCACCATGCCTTTTCCTCTGTTACTTTTCCCCTCTCCAGTCTTCTTATAACCCAGCCAAATTCCAGGGCTCAGTTTCAAACTTCCTCAGGGAAGAGTCTGACACCTTCTACCCCCTTATCTTCTTACATAACACCCTGTTTTGTTTTGTTTTGTTTTGTTTTTGAGAAGGGGTCTTGCTTTGTCACTCAGGCTGGAATGCAGTGGCACAATCAAAGCTCACTGCAGCCTTGACCTTCTGGGCTCAAGTAATCCTTCTGCCTCAGCCTCCCATGTAGCTGGGACCACAGGCATGTACTACCACCCCTGGCTAATTTTTAAAATATTTTGTAGAGATGGAATCTCACTGTGTTGCCCAGGCTGGCCTGGAACTCCTAGGCAATCCTCCCACCTCAGCATCCCAAGTAGTTGGAACTACAGGTGCACGCATGCCACCATGCCTGATTTTTTTTTTTTTTTTTGTAGAGACAAGATCTCACTATGTTACCCAGGCTGGTCTGGAATTCCTGGGCTTAAGCAATCCTCCTGCCTCAGCCCCCAAATTGCTGGGGTGATAGGCATGAGCCATTGTGCCTGGCCAACACCCTGTTCTTTTCCTTTGGACCTTTTATCTTACTTTACAATATATTTGTGTGTTTATTTGTTCAATAACTATTTGCCACGGTTTCTATAGCATTTAGCATAATACCTGGCACCTGACAGGGACTAAATAATTACTCAGGGAATTGAATGTCTGAAAGTATTTTATACTGTAAACAGTGCCAATCAATATCCAGTCAATGCTAGGTTTTCCCACCTAAGCCCGAGGAGGGAGAGAAAGCTGGGACCTCTGTTTCTCTGACATCTTGCACCTCCCCTTTATAAATTCTTCTCTCCTACTCCCATGCGCCCACTACTCCGCCCCACATGCCTTACCAGATCATCCTTGTCTTGACCCTCCTGTTCCATTAAAACCTATGCTAAGTCAAGAACAAATTTCTCTGTCCCATTTGCTTTATAATCCTTGTCTCTCAGTGTGTAAAACAAAGTATTGTCTCTGACCATGGGGATTCCAGGCAACACAGAGATAAACTCTGAAAGTGGTCAGGAGGCCTAGTCTGGGATCACAGCACATGGAGGTCACAGACTGTCTTGGTTGAGCTGGTCTTACTTCTCTTCAGACAGAACAGATCGTTTATCTCCAAGAGTCTTGACAAAGCAAAGCAGAATTTTTTCCTAGAGGCCATAGTGACATTCATTTCTAATTCCTTTCTCAGTGTTGGTATCCCTGCCATGCTTGGCATATCATGGCTAACCACCATGAGAGACATGACTGAATGTTTACTAACTACCAAGTACTGTTTGAAGATATTCACACCCCCTATAGTGTTGTAGGTGGGTTCTGTTATTATTCCATTCCACAGATAAGGAAATTGGGCATAAATGGATTAATGCACTTGTAAGTGATAGAGCCTGGATTTGAACCAAGGCAATCTGACTCCAGAGCCCGAATCCTAAACTATGCCACAATGCTTCCTATTCTTATAGTGAAGGCGTAAAGAGGGGAACATATGTCCCCAGGCACCAGACTTTGGGATATGGTAGAGAATATAGTTTCGTAAATTCTAGTAAACGACTAGTAACACATATACTTCTCCTTAGGTGCCATTTTCCTCCAGGCCACTAAATAGGATTCTAGAATTTAGGCCCAAAGGAAAAGTGTGATTATTAAGTATACAAGCATAGGGCCATTGCCATATACAATCTGTCCCATTACGTGGCCCAAAACTCATGTAATCAGAAGAATGGGGAACCCTTTAATTTCAGGGATTATTCAATATGATTATATCCCTGTGTAAAAAATTGATTTGAACATTACTTTTGAAGTTTTGGGTAATTGTATCTAATTACTCTACATTGTTAGCTATTTCCCACGTTATTAGGTTTCCCCAGAGGGTAGATTCTAAATAAATGGTACCATTAGGGAATGGATCTATAACAGAGACAATGAGTTTGAACAGTATGGGAGAAGACTTGTATGTGGACCAATTCCACTTACTAAAAGAAAAGTTCAAAGTTAGAATGCAGTAGCATTTTCCAATTCAAGTACAAGAAAACTAGATAAATCTTCCTTCGTTTCCAAAACAAAACAAATAGCTGTTATTTCTAGTACATTACAATTAGTATCTCTACTACCAATCTCATTCCCACAGCCTCATCTCTCCACCTCTGTGGTTTGTTTTCAGGAAGAAAGTATAGAAGAAGTGAGAGAATTGATCAAGATTTCACAGGAGGCACCTGAAGAGAAAATGAAAACAGCACTCAGTGACTTCATCAGTCAGAGCAGGTACCAGGAGAGACAGCCGGCATAGGCAGAGCTGAGCTTCTGTGGACTCAGCTTTTAATTACCTTGAGAAAAGTAGTCAAATGCATTCAAATGGGTGTTTTAGAGTGCTGTATCCATCTTAATTTTGTTCAGTAATTTCACTGGTGCTTGTGGACTAACTACTGCTTCTTGACACTTAAACAACTCAAGCATAAATCAAAGGTGGGAAAAAGCAAAGGAAAAGACTTACTGCAGAGACTGTAGGAAACAAGAAAAATGCTAGTCGTGTTAGTGCACCAACATGGTGCTGTGCATGTGGCAGACACTCAGCAACTATTTGACACTTAGATGGTCAGAAGAATAAGCTATTAATATATAAAATACTATTGTAGGGCTGAGGGAAAACATCTCTTCTCTGAAGGCTCACTGAAAATCAACTATTTTCAGTGAAATATACTATTCGGTGAGCCTGAATAGTATATTTCAATATACTATTGTGGGGCCAAGGGAAAACCTTCCCTCCCCTCTCTGAAGGCTCACTGAAAATCTACTGACAAAAAGAAGATTAATAGGAGAAAAGGCATGCAAATGTATTAACGTGCACAGGGGAGAATCACAGAGTGATTACTCAATTACCCAGTGCAGTACAGAAGCTTATATATATATCCTTCTTCAGAGGGGACGGGGGAGATGGAGAATGTAGACAGTTCTTTTGAGGGACAGTAAATCACTAGGAAGAATGAATGGACCAGGGAGATGGGAGGCCGACCTTAAGGGAAGGTGAGGGATGAAGCTGCACAGGAACACAGATTGTCTTATTTTTTATACGAAGTCCCCCAGGTAATCTCTTGGAGCTGTCCTTAGAATAGATGAAAAGTCTTTCTGGGCAGATGATCATTCCAGTCTCTTCTCTGTTGGTTGATCTTTCCTGGTTATTTGATGAGATCTCTAGGGAGGGAGTCTTAAGACAATCACATTTAAGCTTTCTTAGTCTGATAGGAAAATTTAAAGAGTCTCTTGGTGCTTTGGAAAAGAGAGACAGGGAGACATGGAAAAGGTCAGAGAGAAACCCTGGTTCTGAGGCTTATTTCTGAGGCCTTGCAATTTTCAAAGCACTCAGCCTGATGAAGCACCATATTTTGGGGAACTGTTTTCTGTGTCCCAACACTATGTAATGAAATTTTTATACGACATATTGAGTATCAATTAGTAACCCTTATTCTAGAGGGCAGACAATATAATAAAAGATAAAAAATAGGGTACATAATTAGTTATCTTTTACTGAGAAACAAATTTCCCCAAAACTCAGTGGCTTAACACCATAGTTATTATCTCACTGTTTCTGTGGGTCAGGGGTCCAGGTGTGGCTCAGCTGGGTCCTTTGGGTCAGAGTCTCTCCCTGGCTGCAGTCATATCAAGGTTCCAATGGGATAGATTCACTTCCAAGATCACTCACGTGGTTATTTGCAGAATTCAGTTTTTCATGGGCCATTGGGCTGAGGACTTCAATTTCTCACTAGCTGTTGGTTGGAGGCCACCCTCAATGCTTTGCCATGTGAGCCTCTCTAAACTGCCTCTCATGACAGAGCAGCTGGCTTCATTAGAGCCAGCAAGCACAAAGAGTCAGAACATCCCAGCAAGACAGAAGTCAGAGTCTCCCATGCCTAGTCTTGGAAGTGACAGCCCATCACTCTTGACTGTTCTGTTAGAAGCAAGTCACTAGGCCCAGCCTACCTTCAAAGGGAGGGGATTACACAGTGGCATGAAGTGCAGGAGGTAGGACTCACTGGAGCCATCTTAGAGGCTGCTGACCCTTTAAGGAAACAACTTGGACTAACCCTTGAAATTAAGTAGGTTAAGATTTGAGCAAATATGAAAACTTGTCATAATGGAACTAATGGAAAAGGAGTGGAAATTCATCTGATGAAAGGCAGGGAGTAGCTAAATTCTGGTGTTCAGCTTTTTAAGTTCTGCCTCCCCAGTCTCTCAACTACTCAACAATTTTTACTTCACAAAAAAATAAAAGAAATAGTTTTTGTTTCTTGTTTTTCATTATAAAAGCTATATATACATATATATCTATATATATACATATATATCTATATATATACATATATATCTATATATACATATAT
>NW_026652284.1:104312831-104495331 GCF_009828535.3 Hylobates moloch
ATATCTATATATACATATATAGATATCTATATATATACATATATATGTATATATACATATATATCTATATATACATATATATCTATATATACATATATATCTATATATCTATATATACATATATACATCTATATATACATATATCTATATATACATATCTATATATATACATATATCTATATATACATATCTATATATATACATATATCTATATATACATATCTATATATATACATATATATCTATATATACATACATATCTATATATACATATATATCTATATATACATATATATCTATATATATACATATATAGATATATATATGTATATATGCTACTCCTGCTGTGAGCTGTTTAGTGCCACCTGCAATTCCTTTTAAGCATTTTAAAAAGCTTCACAATCCATACTTTTAGAAATAGTTTATGAGCAAATTAATAGCTCAATAACTTCTCTATGTTAGGTGATTACTTGGGACGATAGTTAATCATTCCCCCTTTTTCAAGTTTACAACCAACCGAAAAAAATATTAGGATAAGACAGAGATAAAAATGTTAGTTTTATATTTGGAAAAGTTAGGTTTGAGAAAGCACCTTGGACCCGAGGTCAAGGCAAGCTTCCTGTTCCCCTGAACTGTTCATGGCCAAGCAGCTCACCAGGGCTTCTCCCTCCATCTCACCCTTGCCCCTCACAGGGAGAGGGCACTTGCCATGTGACACATGAAGGTAAGGGAGGGTGTCCATAGCCAGCAGACAGGCTGGGTCTGAAAGATGAAGAATGAACAGAAACATGTGCTGTGGTCATTTACCCCAATGTTAACGAGGAAACAAATTATTTCTCCCTGTGGGGAAAGGAAAGGGATCAGAAGTGATTATGTCTACCTGCACTGATCCATTCTGGAGAGTGAAATGGAATTCCTTCTGCCACAAGAAAAGGCAGGAATTGGGGCAACAAGATTCCCTCCTCAAAGTATAATCCTTTTTATTCTTTTTAAAAAATTCAAAGAAAATGTAATGTTACTAGTGTGTCCAAGGAGGATTTCTGGTGAGGCTTCCAACTGCCAATGGGTAGAGCTTGCTGTGGGACCTTGGGCTGGGTGGTGTGGCATCTTAGACTTTCCTTTTTGTTTCCTTTATAATTGATTTTTTTCATCAGAAGTGCTCATCACTGAAATGATCATGCTCATCATTTAAAAAAAATACATATACCAAGTAGGAAAGCTCTTCTCAATTCTCTCTCCAATCCTACTCTCCAGTGAGAAGAGTTTGACTTGTCCTCTTGGACTTTTTTCTGTGCGTTTGGAAACATACTCCCTCATGTACACACTCATAAAGTACCATATTTCTTTTTTTTTTTGAGACGGAGTCTTGCTCTGTCGCCCAGGCTGGAGTGCAGTGGCGCAATCTCGGGTCACTGCAAGCTCTGCCTCCCGGGTTCACGCCATTCTCCTGCCTCAGCCTTTCTGAGTAGCTAGGACTACAGGCGCCCGCCACCATGCCCGGCTAATTTTTTTGTATTTTTAGTAGAGACGGGGTTTCACCGTGGTCTTGATCTCCTGATCTTGTGATCCGCCCGCCTCGGCCTCCCAAAGTGCTGGGATTACAAGCGTGAGCCACCGCGCCCGGCAAAATACCATATTTCTTCACAAATGATATCACACATTTGCTCAGCCGGTTGCCTTTTCATTCAGCAAAATATCACAGGCATCTTTCTACAGGTGCACATAATAGATATCTTGAATATTCAATTGCATGTATGTGCCATGATATATTTAACTAGTCCCTAATGATATTTAAGTTGTTCCCACTTATTTTGCTACTATGAACAGTGCTACAATACATATGATTGTGTAAACATAATCTTGTCAAATTGTTCAATTATTTTTGAAGGGTAAGAATTCTAGTGTAATTTAGTTTAATTTTGAATCAAATTTAAATTTTGATAGGTGCTATCAAATAGCCTCTAAAACACTGTAAGAATTTACACCCACCTTCAATAGAGTAGAAGAGTGACTATCTCCCAACATCTTCGCCAATCTTGAATTTCATTTTTATAGGTAAAATGGTATTAATTTTAATTAGCATTTAAGTTATCACTAGTGAAGGCAATATCTTTTTTCCCCAAGTGTTTAGCCCATTTACATTTTTCTTCTTGAATTGCAGTCACAATCTTTACTATTTTCCTATTTAACACATTTTTAACTTCGTCTCCAAAAAATGTTACTACTCAGTCTTTCCTATTGTTTTTAAACAGTGGGGACACATCTAAGTATTGAATCTAAAATATTTGTTTTACATACAACTTTTCAGCAAACTTTTGGTGTGTGTCAAATTTGTAAGATGAAGGAAAACAGTATTTCGTGGGTTTTGTTATGAATTTTTATAGCAATCACAATGGATTGTACTGAAAGAAAGTGGAAAAAAATATCTGTTCCCCAAAACTAATGTTGGGTCCGGGCATCATTTCCAGTTCTCATTTTGTCTCTTGGAAAAGTTAATACATAGTTGCTTAATCCTAAATTAAAAATACTGGTATTATGGCTTCAAAAGCTTTCCGGTGTATTGCAGAAACAATATTCGCAAACCTCTGGAATTATATAAATGGATTTTCACTAAGTAGGTTTCAAAATTGTTATTCTTTTCTTATAGTGCTTTTATCTCTGAAGCAGAAAAAAAGCCCAAGATGTTGAACCAAACCACTTTAGATAAGAAGCGACTTACGCTCTGTTGGCAGGAGCTGGTATGTGAAAATCTATTTATACTTCGTGGACAGAGTTAAAAATAAACCTCACGGATGAGGCATGGGTCACAGACCAAATGAGGATAAGGTTTAAAGGTCATACATTTTTGGGATGCAGAGACAAGAGTGAAAAGGGAGTATTAAGTTGGAAAGAAATGAACATTTATTGAAGGTTTATAAGGATGAGCTAGAAGCCCACTGGTCCTACTTCCTACTCTGATGGAGAATAGGTGACCTCTTGCTCATTTTCTTGACCTTCATATTTTGTTAAAGGCGGTAGACTCGCTTGACCCTCTGACTCACAAGTCAAGAGATCAAAAGAAATAACTATGCTCCTTGACTTCAGGTTCGTCCCATTGAGAATTGTGTTAAAATTTATAAGCGCTTCTTGAGAGCAGGTCAGTAGTTGTTACCCCTCTGTGTCCTGGGAACCTGCATGTGCTAGGTGCCTAATGTTGTCCAGTTCTTCTTCAGTGACTGGTGACTAGAATTGCCAGACCAAGTCAGGCCCTGGATTATCTCCATTGGAAATGTCAGTTCCAGCAAGGGCACCAAGGGACATTTCATGTGAGGCCAGGATAATTCAGCAAAGAAAAATTACTCAGTGCTTGACTTCTCAGGGACATTTTAAAGTATGAGGGGGGCTCAGAGAGATTAAATGATTTTTTCTAAAGATCACAGCTAGTTACCTGTAATCCAAAAACTAAAACCCAGGTCTCCTAACTCCTCATCCATCCTTCTTCCCAGAATGCTTCTTTTCTGTCCTCTGGAACATTTCAGGGAGGCCAGATTCCCACCATCAATAAGATCTTCTTCCTATGCTGGCTTTTCTCAGCACCTCTGGCTGAAGTGCTATCTCTGCAGCTTCCCTCTACTTCATGTTTTCTGCAGAGTTCTGTCCTCACATTGTCTGACAGCCCTTGGCCTGATCATTTCAATATCTTTTTAGTGGCCTAAGTCTCCCTCCTCATCTCTAGACCTGCATTTCCAGCCTCCTAGTGGGCATCTCCATGCTTATCTCATATCACTCCAAACTCTGTGTATCCTACTGAGCCCATCACCTTATCTCAACTTGTTCCACATCCTGCATTGGCACCGCCAGCTAGACTTACTGCTCAAACAAGGCTAAGCTTCAACATTGGCTCTTTATCTCTCACCTTAAGTAGCCATTTGAATACTAGGTCCTGTAGATTCTGCCTCTTAATGACTCTGGAACGAACTCCACTTCTTCATCTTCAGAGTCACTGTCTAAACTGAGTTTCTTAGCATCTCTGTTCTAGAGTATGGCAAAAGTCTTCCTCTAATCCATCTTCTGTATTACAACCAGCATGTTCTTTCTAAAACACAAGCCTGATTAGATCATTATTGTTTAAAAAAATCACTGGGTTATCTCAATCATTCATAGGATAAAATCTAAATCTCTTTTGCATGATATATTGGGGTATTTACTATCTGGTCCCAACCTAGCATCCCAACCTTATCCGTCTTTAGTTCATTCCTATGTATCTATGCTCTGACAATTTTGAATCCTCGATGATTATGTATATTCACATGTAACTGTTCCCTCTGTCTTCTTACTCTCTGACGAATTCTATTCACATTTTAAAATTCAGCTCAAATGTCATATTTTCCAGGTAACCAGCTTTGCTCCTGTCTAATACCACAGTGCTTCATACCTTTTAATTATGTGCATGTATTATTTTCACCTTACCAAACTGTCAATGTCTCAGGGAAATAAAGCATTATTTCTTCTCCCTGTCCCAGACCTGGGCTCCAAGCATAGTGCCTGGTGTATAACATTAGCAGAGGCTTCCTATGTGCCACACACTCCTCTAGATGCTGGGAACAAAGCTAGAAGAACTCGGTGCTTGTCCTTGAGGAATTTCTAGATTGAGTAGTTCATTCATTCCATAAACATTTATTTAACACCTATGTGCCAGGAGCTCTGTTAGACACTGAGCATACAGTAAGGACAAGACAGAGGAGGCCCTTGTCCTACTGAAGTTTACACATCAATGATTAAGACAGAAGATAGACAGGTAAACAGAAAATACATAAAAATTGTTACAGATTGTGATTCAAAAGGAAATTCTAAGAAGCCACAGAGATCAGGAAAACATGGGGAAATGTAATACAGTGGTGACATTTAAGTTGAAGCCTGAAAGATGAGAAGAAACCAGCCATGTAGAGTCTAGGAAGAGCATTTGAGCAAGAGGAAACACCAAGCATACCAGCTAATATGGTTTGGCTGTGTCCCCACCCAAATCTCATCTTGAACTCTCACGTGTTGTGGGAGGGATCTGCTGGGAGGTAACTGCATCGTAGGGGCAGGTCTTCCCATGCTGTTTTCATGATAGTGAATAAGTCTTATGAGATCTGATGGTTTATATAGGGTAGTTTCCCTGCACAATCTCTCTTTATTTGCCTGCTGCCATCCATGTAAGACGTGACTTGCTCCTCCTTGCCTTCCCCATGATTCTCCCCATGAGTCCTCCCCAGCCATGTAGAACTGTGAGTTCTCCATTAAACCTCTTTCCTTTATAAATTACCCAGTCTTGGATATGTCTTTATTAGCAGCATGAGAACGGACTAATACACCAGCTTTAGGATGGACAAAGTTTGTCATGTTCTAGGGATTGTGAGGACCAGTGTGCCTGAGGCACAGTGAGCGAGGAAGGAATATTACAAGATGAAGCAGACAGTGGCAGGGCCAACTCACACAGGGCCTTAGAAGTCACTGAAATATTTTTTTTTCCTAAGCACATAAATGTGAGCTGAACAAATGAATCAAAATAAACACTTTTGGGTTTTCCAACCACTTATACTGAGCTTTCTGGCAGCATTTCTCATACAATGTCTTCTTTGTCTGAAAGCAGCCACCATACCTCTGGGAAGAGGTGGTGAGAGCGGTGGTTAAGCATGTAGACTCTGGATGCAGCTGGGGGTCAGCTCTGGGTCTGCCATTCAGTAGCTGCATTACTGCTTCCTCAGCTGTAAAATGGGAAAAATAGAACCTACCTCATAAGGCTGTTATGAGGAGTAACAAAGGATTAATACAGTGGTTAGAATGTTGCCTGGCACGGAGGAACAGCTCAGTACACCTTAAGCTGCTATTATCATAGTAGTTGTTGTTAAGTATCAGAAAGCCTGTGTATTAGTCTGTTCTCACACTGCTAATAAAGACATACCCAAGACTGGGTAATTATAAAGGAAAGAGGTTTAATTGATGCACAGTTCCACATGGCTAGGAGGCCATGGTGGCCTCCAGTCATGGTGGAAGGCAAGGAGGGGCAAGTCACATCTTACATGGTGGCAGGCAAGAGAAGTGCCAAGCAAAAGGGGGAAAAGCTTCTTATAAAACCATCAGATCTCATGAGAACCTTACTCGCTATCACAACAGCATGAGGGTAAACACCTCCATGATTAAATTACCTCCCACTGGGTCCCTCCCATGATATGTGGGGATTATGGGAATTACAATTCAAGATGAAATTTGGGTGGGACACAGCCAAACCATATCAGCTTGGATTCAGGTGCTGGTTAATAAGCCATGTGACCTTGATAAGCCTGTGGTCTTTCTGGGCTTCAGCTTTTCATCTGTCAAGCAGAGGTGAGATGATATTACTGCCTCCATAATCCTGTGAAATTTCCACCAAGGAGGCAGCGTGCACGGTGGCAGACCCTGGAACAGTCCACGTGAGTGACTCAGTGTGGACCTCACCAGGACCTTCAGGTCTCTTCAGCAACAGGACGCTGCTTGTTGTCCAGATTCTTGAAAGACCCACACTGACTTTTGTCTTGTTTTAGGAAGCAATGTGCAAGGAGGCCAAGGGGATCATTCAGCAGCAGAAGAAAAAGTTATCTGTTGATGAAATGATTCATGAAGCCCAAAACTTTGTGGAAAAAATCCGCTTTCTTGTTGATGAGGTAACTGACTCTAAAGGCAAACCTCATTTGGAAGGTTAGACTGAATGTCTTCCAGGGAGGTTTGAATGGTTGGTACGGGTGAAATATGAATCAATGTTTTTCTCCCCAGCCCTAGGGGGCTACGCAGGCACTCCTAGTTTAGAGAAGAGATTTTTAAATTAAACCAAACAAGTACAGCTTTATTGATTTTTTTTTTTTTTTTTCACAAAGCCTGAACATTCATCAAAATAAAAGGCACATTCGCTAATGGGCTCAAGTGAAGTCAACATAAGCACAGGAACTTTGATAGGTTTTCAACTATAAAAGGATTTAAATTCGTGCCCAGTAAAGGGCACGGCAGCTTCTGATTTTAAAGTTAGTTGTAAACAGTGTCTTCTGGTGACTTCTAGAATGACCTGTTTAAAAACAGCCCTCATATTTGCATCTGTCAGATACTGACACTCGTTCTTGAAGCCTGCAAATGTGTAGAAACTTCTAAAACAGGGTTTTACGTGGGAAGATTTCAGGGAGAGAGATTTACTGCTTCTGTTTTTCTTGACAGTTGTAGTTCTTGTTGCAAATCAGTCATTCCCTGGAGGCATATTACTTGGTGAGACAGGCAGTCAGCAGACACAGGAATTTGCATAAGCACTCAGAAGAGAGAAGGGATGTCCTCTTCGGGGATTAGTTATAACTGATCACTAGGGATTGGAAAGACAGAGCATCTGCTTCCAGTCCAGGAATGTCAAACCCTTGTTTATAACAATATACTTCCTTTTTGTTTTGAGAGTTTTGTTTGTTCAGAAATGTGCATTTCAAACATCCATAACATAATGGGCCACTTGGCATGGAATTCCACTGTTCCTATCTTGATTAATTCAACTTTAAAGTCTAATTTCCTGTGCAATTTAGCTGAGTTCCTGCTGAATAACCACTTAAAATGGAACTAAAATATTTTGCAGTCATATTATAGGTATACAGTTCCTTGTAGAAATACTTGCCTAAGAGCAAGTGTAAGGAAGGTCATTCAAAGATATTCATAGATTTTTGTTTTTGTGATTTCATTTGAATATTCTGGAAATGTTATCTGACTCTGAGGAGTGCTTAAAACTAAATCATTGTAACAAGATTGGAAAAGAAATCCATGGGAAGTTGTGCAAAAGTGTTTGTCCTGCAGATGAGAAAAGTAGGCTACCAAAGATGCCAAATCACAGGTCCAACTTGCATGTTCTCATATGAGCAATTTGGCACGTGGGTTTGTAGGCACTTTATTTATTTACTTATTTTTTTGAGATGGAGTCTTGCTCTGTCTCTCAGGCTGGAGTGCAGTGGCATGATCTCGGCTCACTGCAACCTCCTCCGCCTCCTGGGTTCAAGCGATTCTTCTGCCTCAGCCTCCTAAGTAGCTGAAACTATAGGCGAGTGCCACTACGCCCGGCTCATATTTGTATTTTTAGTAGAGACGTGATTTCACCATATTGGCCAGGATGATCTCGAACTCCTGACCTCATGATCCATGCGCCTTGGCCTCCCAAAGTGCTGGGATTACAGGCATGAGCCGCTGCGCCCAGCTGTATGCACTTTTAGTTCATGACCTAAGTAAGGCTTTCTCTTCTCTAGGAAACTGCACTTAATTTGCTTGATGGCATAGATGTTTCAGTGCCTAGACGGTGTCAGTCACAGCGTTTGTTTTGTCGAAGAGGGAATATTTCAGGATAGCAGAACTCTGCAAGTGCCTTTGTTCAATACCAACCTTTCAAATCCCAGTCCTATTCAATCCCAACTCCCTCTGTTCCCACAGCCCCAGCACACTATCCCTGATGTTTTCATCTGGATGCTCAGCAACAACAGGAGAGTGGCCTATGCCCGCATCGCCTCCAAAGACCTCCTCTATTCCCCTGTCGCAGGGCAGATGGGCAAACACTGCGGCAAGATCAAAACTCACTTCCTCAAAGTAAGTGTGCAGTATTTTAACTAAAAGAAGGGAGATTTCTGTTTCTCTAGGGTGGCTCAGACTTTGTAGTGTGTGTCCATGGCTCTGACTGTTCCCCAGTGCTTTCAAAGGTAGGAGGACAACTAGAACACCTTGGTGCCTCTTGGTTCAAATTGCAATTCAGTAGACCACCTTTAGGAGGAATTTTTTCAATTTTTTTAACTGTTACATCACCAGATACACATAAGTTTCTTTTTTAATCTAATGGGTTACTTTAATTTTTACCTCTTTGATTACTAGTATTAATAACAATGAACCTTAAGTTTTTTTTTTTGTTTTTTTGTTTTTTTTTTGAGACAGTGTCTTGCACTGTCGCCCGGGCTGGAGTGCAGTGGCGCAACCTCAGCTCACTGCAACTTCCGCCTCCCAGATTCAAGTGATTCTCCTGCCTCAGCCTCCCGAGTAGCTGGGATTACAGATGCCCACCACCATGCCTAGCTAATTTTTTGTATTTTTAGTAGAGACGGGGTTTCACTATGTTGGCCAGGCTGGTCTCAAACTCCTGACCTTGTGATCTGCCTGCCTCGGCCTCCCAAAGTGCTGGGATTACAAGCGTGAGCCACCGTACCTGGCCAATTTTTTTTTTTTTTTATTTCAGTAGCTTTAGGGTTACAAATGGTTTGTGATTACCTGGATAAGTTGAATAGTGGTGAAATCCAGAATTTCAGTGTAACTGTCACCTGGGTAGTGTACAATGTATGAATAGGTAGTTTTTTGTCCCTCATCCCCATCCCACCCTCCCCCTTTCTGAGTTTTCAGTGTCCATTATACCACTCTGTATGACTTTTCATGCCCATAGCTTAGTTCCTGCTTATAAGTGAGAACATACAGTATTTGGTTTTCCATTCTTGAGTTACTTCACTAAGTAATGGCCTCCAGCTCCATTCGATTTGCTGCAAAAGACATTATTTCATTCTTTTTTATGGCTGAGTTGTATTTCATGGTGTATATATATCACATTTTCTTAATCCAGTCATCAGGTGATGGACACTTAGGTTGTTGATTCCATAACTTTGCAATTTTGAATTGTGCTACAATAAACATATACATGCTGGTGTCTTTTTGATCTTTTTCTTTGGGTAGATACCCAGTAGTGGGTAGTGGGATTGCTGGGTTGAATGGTAGGTCTACTTTTAGTTCTTTGAGAAATCTCCATGCTGTTTTCCATAGCAGTTGTGCTAATTTACAGTCCCATCAGCAGTATAAAAGCATTCCTTTTTAGCTGCATCCAGGCCAACATCTATTGTTTTTTGACTTTTTAATAATGGCCATTCTGGCTGGGGTAAGGTGGTATCTCAGTCATTGTTTTAATCTGCATTTCCCTGATGATTAGTGATGTTGAGCATTATTTTCATATGTTTGTTGGCCATTTGTATATCTTCTTTGGGGAGATGTCTATTCATGTCTTTTATCCACTTTTTAATGGAATTATTTATTTTGTTCATGTTGATTTGTTTGAGTTCCTTGTAGATTCTCGATATTAGTCCTTTATGGAATGCATAATTTGCAAATCTTTTCTCCCATTCTGTAGGTTTCTGTTTACTCTGATGATTCTTTGGCTGTGCTGAAGCTTTTTAGTTTGATTAGGTACCATTGATTTTTGTTTTTGTTGCATTTGTTTTTGGTGTCTCAGTCATAAATTCTTTGCCAGAAGAGTTTTTTCTAAGTTTTCTTCTAGAGTTTTTATGGTTTCAGGTCTCAGATTTAAGTCTTTAATCCATCTTGAGTTAATTTTTTGTATATGGTGAGAAATAGAGATCCAGGTTCATTCTTCTGCATGTAGCTATCTCGTTTTCCCAGTACCATTTATTGATAAGGCATCCTTTCTCCAATTTGTGTTTTTGTATGCTTTGCTGAAGATCAGTTGGTTATAAATATTTGACTTCATTTCTAGGTTCTCTATTCTATTCCACTGGCCTATATATCTACTTTTATACCAGTACCATGTTGTTTTGGTAACTATAGCCTTGTATAATTTGAAGTCAGGTAATGTGATGCCTCCAGATTTGTTCTTTTTCCTTAGGATTGCTTTGGCAATTTGGGCTCTTTTTTGGCTCCATGTGAATTTTAGGATAGTTTTTTCTAATTCTGTAAAAAATGACGTTGGTATTTTGATAGGAAGGGCATTGAATCTGTTGATTGTTTGGGGCAGTATGCTTATTTTTATGATATTGATTCTTCCAATCCATGAGCATGGGAGGTATTTGCATTTGTTTGTGTCATCTATGTTTTCTTAAAATGAATATTTTTCTATCAGTTTCCTCACTACCTTTTCACTTGTGTAATTTGTTTATGGCATCTTCTCACATGAGTTAATCTATATTTTAAAATAGCTTCAAAGAAAATTGGAAGAAGGACAGAACAGCTAGTTCAGGATTCCTTGTGACCTTAAATTGTAAAAATATAAAATTTTCAACTTGAGGGTCCCACACCCTTCATCAAGACAGAGTCCCCAGATGCCTTCTGGGTGGGCCCTTATAGACATGGATCTCTGGATGGATTCTACTGCCTCTAACTCAAGATTTGAGCTTTGCTTGGAGGCCCTGGGTATTTTACCTCCACTACAAATATATTTTTATCCCAGGAGGTAGAAATGAATGAATAAGAGGAAAATGTGTCCAAAGCCTTTACCCCCACCAGCAACTGACAAGAGTACAAGCTGACTGATTAACTTTTCCTAACTCATGGCTGACTGTCCTCCTAATATCAGTTCTGGTTTCTTGCTATAACATAATTATTCCTTTACTAACTCAGGGAGGGTGAAAAGGCTCAAAATCATGCCATAGAGATTGAGGAACAGGTAAAGAGATAGTAGTTCTTAGCTCAGGAGATTTGACAGCGTGAGAGAGTAGTTTCAGTGTTTGTGGGGCTAGTATATAGATGGAGGGGAAGTGTAGGAGAGAGAGAGAGATCCAGCAGGTAAAATTAGGCCCTACAAAGACATTACAGGGAAATAGTTTCCTAAATGGAAGTCCATGATGCATTCCTCATCCTTAGAGGTGTTAGCACACCCTAGGCAACTATTTGACATAAACATGGCAGCAGGCAGCTAAATTAAATAGCCTCTAAGTGCTGTCCAACCTCAAGAGTTTATTATAGATGTGATTGTTAAATGTTGCAGACAGAAGGCCCCTATTATTAAGCATGAGATGCAGTGTGGGATAATGGTTTAAAGCATGGACTTTGAAATAAGGTGAATTTGGGCTGGAATTTGTATTAGATCACTAGGGCTACTTACAAAGTAGCATAAACTGACTGGCTTAAACAACAGGGATGTATTATCTCATGGTTCTGAAGGTTCTGAAGGTTAGAAGTCCTAGGTCAAGGTGTTGGCAGGGCCATGATCCCTTGAAGGTGTTAGGGAAGAACATGTTCCAGGCCTCTCTTCTGGCTTCTGGTTGGTTCCATGGCTTTTACTAGAATGGCGCCAATCTCCATATGACATTGTTCCTCTGTGTCTGTCCCTTCATATGACATTATTTTTATGACACCAGTCATATGGGATTAGGGACGTACCCTACTCCAGTACAATGTCATTTTAACTTAACTAATTATATCTGCATTGACCCTATTTCCAAATAAGGTCATATTTTGGGTGTTGGGGATTAGAACTTCAACATAAAAATTTAGTGGGACCACAATTCAACCCATAACAGAATTCCAGGGCCAATATATACTAGTTGTATGACCTTGGGCAATTTAACATTCTTCAACCTTCAAATGGATAAAGAATGTTCATCCTATTTTTCATTCATTAACTGGAGATTATGGTGAGGAACAAGTGAATAAATGCAAGTAAAGAACACGTAGTTGTGCCTCACAGAGTAATCACTCAATAAATGCTGGCATTCAAACAACTAGACATCCACATTCCCAGAGGACATTGCTGTAATTTTGTCCCCCTCATGTCCAGTGAGTTGTTTGAGGCTCTCTGTGTTATTTTCTGTCATGTATGTAAAATGATTTTGTTTTAGAGACAGCACCTTACTCTATTGCCAAGTCTGGAGTGCAGTGGTAAAATCACAGCTCACTGCAGCCTTGAACTCCTAGGCTCAAGCAATCCTCCCACCTTAGCCTCCTGAATACCTAGGTCTGCAGGCATGTGCCACCACATCTGGCTAATTTTTATTTCTCATAGAGAGGGGATCTTACTATGTAACCCAGGGTTATCTCAAACTCCTGGCCTCAAGTGATTCCTCTGCCTTCCTTCGCCTCCCAAAGCACTGAGATTACAGACGAGAGCCATTGTGCCTGGCCTAAAATGGCTTTTAAACCCACTCCAGTAAAACTATAACTGAAAAACAAAGTTTTTCACCCAAGTCATTCACCACAATTATCAATAATTTTCTTTAACTTTCTCCATTCAAAGAATGCTAAGGAGGCAAGAAATATTTATCTTAAAAATAGCAAATCACTTCAGAAGGCCCTGTGCTAAAAATACTAGAAAGGTGGTATAAAGTTACTCACTTCTAAATATTTTGAGTATCCTGGCACTATTTAAAATTAGAACAAAGAACAGCTGTCAAATAAAGTCAGAGGTTAGAAGAGTTGAGAATGCAGAACTTTTGCCCTGGAGCATTCATCATCTGAATATTATCTTCATCTGTAAGCCTTAGCTTATTTCTTTATTTGTGTTTTCCTTTTGCCATTGGAATTGCTCTGGGCAGTAGCTTTCTGGATCTTGTTGAATCCAGTTATATAAACTTGATAAAATATCTTGATAAGATGATTCAGCGAGACCATTTTCATTTCTGTTTTGATTTTCACTCCTGACTTTAAGTCCCCTCTCACCCACCATCTCTCTTTATGCCCCTTTCTCTTCACTGAATGGGCAAGACCAGAAAAAGCAAAGGCTGCACCAGGGACACTGAGTATTCCCTCATCTGCCACTCACTCCAGTTTTTTAGCTGGGAAATAGGAAGTGAAGGTGGGTGGGGGCGGGGAGGGGAACATGGAATGTAAATCTCTAAACTCTCTAAGCTAAAGTTTCCTCAAGCTTTATTCTGTGGAGCTGCTGTTCTTTGAGTGACTCTGTAAATGTTCCGTGTTCAAATGCTTTTAAGAAGTTGCAGTTGTAACCTTGGAAACTCTTGCAGTGTCACAGTGCCCACTCACCAGTGGAAGGTTCCAAGAAGTCCTGCAGTTGGGAAACATCTTTAACTTTTTTATATTTGATTATTTTACTTAAAGTTCCGGGATACATGTACACAATGTACAGGTTTGTTACATAGGTTAACGTGTGCCATGGTGCTTTGCTGCACCTATCAACCTGTCATCTAGGTTTTAAGCCCTGCATGCATTAGGTATTTGTCCTAATGGTTTCCCTCCTCTTGTCCCCCACCCCCCGACAGGCCCCGGTGTGTGATGTTCCTGTCCATGTGTTCTCATTGTTCGACTCCCACTTATGAATGAGAACATGCAGTGTTTGGTTTTCTGTTCCTGTGTTAGTTTGCTGAGAATGATGGCTTCCAGCTTCATCCATGCCCTGCAAAGGATATGATCTCATTCTTTTTTATGGCTGCATAGTAGTCCATGGTGTATATGTGCCACATTTTCTTTATCCAGTCTATCATTGATGGGCATTTGGGTTGGTTCTGTGTCTTTGCTATTGTGAACAGTGCCACAGTAAACATACGTGTGCATGTGTCTTTATAGTAGAATGATTTATAATCCTTTGGGTATATAGCCAGTAGTGGGATTGCTGGGTCAGATGGTATTTCTGGTTCTAGATCCTTGAGGAATCGCCACACTGTCTTCCACAATGGTTGAGCTAATTTAGACTTCCACCAACAGTGTTCCTATTTCTCCACAGCCTTCCCAGCATCTGTCGATTCCTTGACTTTTTTACAATTGCCTTTCTGACTGGTGCGAGATGGTATCTCACTGTGGCTTTTGATTTGCATTTCTCTGAAGATCAGTGATGTTGAGCTTTTTTCATATTTGTTGGCTGTATAAATGTCGTCTTTTGAGAAGTGTCTGTTTATGTCATTTGTCCACTTTTTAATGGGGTTTTTTTTCTTTGCAAATTTGTTTAAGTTCTTTGTAAATTCTGGATATTAGACCTTTGTCAGATGGGTAGAATGCAAAAATTTTATCCCATTCTGTAGATTGCCCATTTGCTCTGATGATAGTTTCTTTTGCTTTGCAGAAGCTCTTTAGTTTAATTAGATCTCATTTGTCAATTTCTGCTTTTGTTGCAGTAGCTTTTGGCAATTTCATCATAAAATATTTGCTCATGCCTATGACCTGAATAGTATCGCCAAGGTTTTCTTCTAGGATTTTTGTGGTTTGGGGTTTTACATTTAAGTCTTTAATCCATCCTGAGTTAATTTTTGTATAAGATTTAAGGAAGGAGTCCAGTTTCAGTTTTTGGCATATGGCTAGCCAGTTTTCCCAGCACCATTTATTAAATAGGGAATTCTTTCCCCATTGCTTATTTTTGTCAGGTTTGTCAAAGCTCAGATGGTTGTAGATGTGTGGTGTTATTTCTGAGGTCTCTATTCTGTTCCATTGGTCTATATGTCTCTTTTGGTACCAGTACCATGTGAAACGTCTTTAACTTTTTAGGCCCACATTTGTCAAGCTTATGCATCCAGAATAGCTATTTGTAAGTTTTAGGAAACTTCTCTTCCTGGGAACTATTAATACAGAGGAAACAAGGTGCCTCGTCTGTAGTCACACGGCTAAGTAATGATTGATCAGTAACAGCAATGAAGGTTTTGCAGTCCCAGATTGCATGATCTTTCTTTTTCTCTAATTTAAACATATTCACGATGCTACTAAAAATGATGGAACAGAATTTGCAGAACTCAGCCCAACTCACCACTCAAAAGTTCACGATCCTCTCCTTTTAGTCTTATCCCCACTGTGCTCCTGATGGCTGGAAATGTGGAAATGGAAATTCATCACCAAAAGGAAACCCTTCCTAAGGAAGGAGCTAGATGCTCTCAGAGCCCAGAGGGTGGCGCTCAACCTTCCTCTTCTCCTGGAGTTAGCTCTGTGCTGAGTCCACTCCTCACTCCCATCGCAATCCCTATCCTACCTTCTCTCCACAACAGGGAGTCCATCTCCTGTTCTCCAGGTTCCAGCGTTCCATCTAGCTTTTCCTAGGATGCAGCAGGAAGTGATGGCTAAATAGCACCTTTCTCTGTCCTGCCACAGAGTAAAACCTCTACCACATAAACAAACCTCACTCTCACTGATACTGACCAACTCCAACACAGTTCATGTGAGTTAGTACCTCTCTCTCTCCTTCTCTCACTTGCCAAGACTTCCTCTTCCTTTTGAGCCAGCTGTCTTGCGCCAGGACCCCGTGGGAGGTGGGGGAGGCACAGGGGAGACTGAGCCTTTAGCATTCTGTCTCATGCAATATTTATATATGGATGATCACAGCTTTTTGATGCATTTTTTCATTCTTAATTGTTTTTCTCTGTTGTGTTTTCTTTTTTCCTACCTTTCCATGCTATTCTCAGAGGGAAATACCTTGCTGTGGTTGGTGAGGCTTCAGGGGCACATGAGAGAGGAAGGAGAGTGGGGAAGCAGGTGTAGGAGCCAAGGGAGAGCTTTCCCTTGGCCCTCTGAAGCTTCGCTGAAAAATCAATTCACAAAAGGTAGATTAATAGGAGAAAAGGCATACAAATTTATTATATATATTAAATATACACATTAATATAAGGGAGCCTTTAGAAGGAAGATCCCAAAATAGGGAGAAATCCTGCATTTTTATGCTTAGGTTCAACAAAGTATGGATGGACATGTAGAAATACAATTCAGTAAAAAGGGTATAACCTAATGCTAGTGGACTGAGTGGGGAAACAGCAAGGCCTGTCTGCCTAGCTGTTTCTTGGCCTCTCTGTAGCATTCTTTCCTTCTAGATGTGGAGTAGAACCCTCTCTGGAATGGGCTACAGTTAGACAAGGTAGGTCAGATAATTTATGGCCAATTTTTACATAGAAAGGCAGAGGGAAAGTTAGAGTCATATTTTTAGGTTTTATAGCTGGCTTTGGGGAAATGGGGTTCTGGTTTCTGCGACCTGCACTAGGGAAGAGAGATTCTAGTTTCTATGGCTAACCTGGGGGTGAATGGGACTGAGAGATAAGAGGGCAGGAGAAGGTCAGAGAAACACTTTTGCTTCTGAGGACTTCATTTGGGGGTATTGTTTTCTGAGCCCCAGTTGAGGGAAGGCAGGGGCAGACATGCAACCAGGCTGAAAGTACACATGAAATTAAAAATGGGATTCTGTTCCTGAAAGCACCTGGGAAGGTGCCCAATAATGTTGAATGAATCCAACTTAGATACTTAAGTGAGACACTCTGCATTATCTTGCCAGCAATTCCAATTTGCGTATATATTTTTAAAAATGTACAAGCTGCTAACTTTAGGAGTGCAGCAATGGTCTTTGTGGAACACTTTCACAAGACGTTAGCTGAGTCTTTGGTTTTAACCATGAGTTTAAACACCTACATATTGTTTAGTAGCAGTAGAAATGAATGACGTTTTTTGTCATTGTTTTGTTTTACTTTAAGAAACACAAGGCCAGCCTGGCATGGTGGCTCATGCCTGTAATTCCAGCACTTTGGGAGGCCGAGGCGGGTGGATCACCTGAGGTCAGGAGCTCAAGACCAGCCTGGCCAACATGGTGAAACCCCATCTCTACTAAAAATCTAAAAATTAGCCAGGTGTGGTGGCATACGTCTGCAATCCCAGGTACTTGGGAGGCTGAGGCATGAGAATTACTTGAACCCAGGAGGCAGAGGCTGCAGTGAGCTGAGACTGCACCACTGCACTCTAGCCTGGGTGACAGCAAGACTGTCTCAAAAAAAAAAAAGAAAAGAAACACAGGCCCAGGCTCAGTGGCTCTTGCCTGTAATCCTAGCACTGTGGGAGGCCGAAGGAGGCAGATTGCTTTAGTCCAGGAGTTTGAGATGACCCTAGGCAACGTGGTGAAACCCCATCTTTACCCCCCAAAAAATCAATAAATACAAAAACTATGCGGGTGTGGTGGTGCCTGCTCATGGTCCAAGCTACTTGAGAGGCTGAGGTGGGAGGATGGCTTGAGCCCAGGAGGCAGAGTTTGTGGTGAGCTGACATTGCAGCACATCACTCCAGCTTGGGTGACACAGCGCGACTCTATGGGGGCAGGGTGGGAGGGGGATAAAAAGAAAAGAAAACCCTGCAGAATCTCAGATTTGCTTTGCTTAGGGCAATGTAGCACACTAAGTTAAGAGCATTGCTGCACAAATACTTAAAACTGAGATCTGTAGACCAGCAGGATTAGCATCCATCAGGAGAAATCAGATTCTCAAATTGTCCCAGAGACCAGCTGAATTTGAGTGTGCATTTTAACCAGATACCCTGGCAATCCATGTGCTCATAGCAGTGTATGAGGAGCATTGGCTAAGAGCCTGGGCTCTAACCCTGATAACCTATGATTTGGTGATAGCTTGCAGGCAATAGAATATTCTGTGTGAGGAGAGAAACATTAGACCAGGGCCTAGAATGATATAAGTGCTCAACATGTGTTAAATATTATTATTGTTAGAAAAATAAATAAAGGATATTCACTCAACATATATTTACCACATGCTTCCTGGGTGCCAAGAACTCTTTTAGGCACTGGGGACACGGCAGTGAAGCAACAGACAAAAGTTCCTTTCTTTATGGATTGATGTCTTAGTGATATCTACAAATGGCAGAGGGATTGCTTTTATTATAGGAAAATAATCTTAGGCTTTCAATACATATTAATTTTATTTTACAAATGTATCCCTCAATACATTTTGGCTATTAGAGAAGTGATAAGTTGAGGATAATTTGTCTTATTATAATTTTGTAAATTACAGGTTGTAGAGTGGTTGCCTTTACCAACAACAAAATAAACTTACTTGATTTTTTTTTTTTTTTTTGAGCTCAACAAATACTTGCATCCTACTGCTTAAAGAATACAGTCCCAGTTCCTCCACATACTGAGCAGGATTCTTCAGTTTCATCTGTGTCGTTCTCTGTCTAGCTCTCATGCTAACTGTTTGTGACTTCTTCTTTCCTGAAAGCTCTTAGCATCATTCCTGGCACAGAGTAAGCACTTGCTAAATATTAGCTCATATTACCCAAATCTTTGTTCACACTTTCCTTTCTTTCTGGGATCCAACTCCAACGTGCCATTAAAGCCCAGCTAAATATTTGAATCTTAAAGGAAGGATGGAAATCACTGCTGCTACTTCTCTGCTTCCTCAGCACTTTCTCTCTGTGCATTTGAGTAGGTGAAGGTAAGTGGCCAAGTGGAGTGGCCTCTTTGTGAGCCCTGGAGGGAGGGCCAGGACTGAGTCTTCTGGCCCCACTCCCTCAGCAAGGGCCTAGCAGCACTGGCAGTAGTTGCTAAGCTGAGTTGCTCAAAATCCATTTGTGGAACCCGCAGAGCACAATAGAAAGGCAAACAGCCGTGCTCAATTTTGGATTCAGAGACTCTCCATGGGGTCCTTGGAAATTGTCAGAGCAAGTTGTGGCCTTTCATAATAGGATTTTGTGACTCTCAATGGAAAGAAAGTGATGTTAAAAAAAAAAAAAAAAAGAAGAAAATTACTGACAGGAAATTCTAAGAAACACCAGGAAGAGGAACTTAGAAGAAGAGTTGACATTTTGAAAGGTAGCAGTTAAGTGCCATAGGTTACTCTCAGAATGATGGCCTTGCTGGCAACAGCCAAGACTGGGGCCTGGGACTCCTTAGAGGGGTAAGGGAGTACCCTTATCTTGGTGACTGAGAAATAAAGGAGCCACACTGTCTATATTTTGTCTTTAGATTCTGAGAATACATGCACCCCTATGCAAGCATATACACACATATACATAAGTACATGCACACACAGGCATATGTACACACATACATGTGGACATGCACACACTCCCTGTGCATACTCATACTACCCACACTCATACAGACATAAACATAAAAATTAAAGCAAACATAAATAAAAATACAAATCTGAGCACATTCAAAAGAGAGAGAACAGAGCAGTAAGGGAATCTGAGACCACACTGCATGAGGAAGGGGTGAAGGTGTTTAGCCAGGAAGAAAGGGCATGGTAGGCCAGGTAGATTCTTCTAAGCCATAGAGTCCTGACTTATGGAAGAAGTACTAGGATTCTTCTAAATGAAGCAAAGAGGTAAAAAGTCAGGTTGGAACTCCAGACAGTTGGAAGTTCCAGGAAGAAGATTTCAGCTCAGAGTGATAGTCAGGCTATGGGGTTCAGAGTCTAGAGTCTAAATTTGGAATCATCTCTTTTATTTTTGACTTTCGTCTCTGTCACTTAAAAACTGAGCCATCACAGGCAACTTACTTTATCTCTCTGAACCTGTGTTTCCCCATTTATCAAATGATGGCAATAAACACGCCTACTACCTATTAAGTTTAAGTGACCCACGACTTGGAAGAGCTTATCACAGTGCAGGTTTAAGCTTTAGGTCCCACTAAACCTGGATCTTCCTCTGGAGATATGGAGTTGTGCATCAAGGCAATTGGGGCCATTGCCTTTATTTTAATTTAAGAGGAGCTCTTGAGAACTGCTCTCTGAACATACTTCCAGGTGTGTCTCTAGGAAGGACCTCTTTTCTCAAAAGGGGAGGCCTATAATTATCTCCTACTAACAAGTCAGTCTTTTTTGTAACCTTTCTCCAGCCTCCCGGGAAACGACCGGCTGGTTGGTCTGTGCAAGCAAAAGTCGACGTGTACCTGTGGCTGGGCTCCATCAAGCATGCCAGTGCCATTTTGGACAACTTGCCAGTAGGCTATGAAGCAGAAATGCCCTCCAAAGGGGCTGGCACCAGTCACCCCCCATCTAACCTGCTCTACCAAGGTAGGGTCCCCACTGGGCAAAGAGGGTCATTTGAGGTCTCCGGTGGGCTTCTGAAAAGATAATAAGGAGGGCAGCATGCATGAGTTTTTTGCACATTATTTTAGGGCCAACTTATTGGCCTTCTTAAGTACAGTTTCTAAGTGTTCTACCTTACCTTCCAATGTCCCATCTAAAAAGAGTAAAATCATTAAACACACGTGGAATAAACAGTTATGTTTCTCTGTTAATAGAGAGGAAGTAGTCTGAGTTTCTTTGTAGGCAGATTATGTAGGTTGAGTTGGCATTTTAAGCAAAAAATGTCAGAATGTCAATAAGTTATTGTGCTTACATGATCTGTGGAATTAAGGCAGATTTTAATTTTATGTGGCATTGGAGTTTCGACATATCAACAGCAGATATTCACATTTCCTAGTAGTAACCCAGTGGAGACTGGTATCAGTAGGTTCACTCATATTTCTCCAGCTTGGTTCTTGGCTCGGCTGCTTTTAAAATTCAGCATGCTTTATGGAATCCTTTTTCTATGTAGTTATTTTCTGTAAGTGCCAACATGTTTATGTTTTGGTACATTTTTGAATTTTATTATAAATATTCATTACAATTGCATTTTGCTTTCTGCTTCCAAATTACTTCCATTTATGTTATCTCTTGCTGCTGAGTTCAGATAAAGCAGCCTGCAGTTTTACCTTCATTTCTGCTGAAGTTGAGTTTTGGGTTGAGCCAGTGTTGGAAACACTGGAGAATTGTCTGTAGAGTCAGGTCTCCTCTGTGGCCCAAGGCTCCTCTGATGTTGGTTGAACCTAGACTGCCAGTGGAATCGAAGTTGCTCAATAGTCAGAGAATACAAGGTTCTGGAAATACATATCCAATGGTTCAGCTCATGGTTTCTGTGCCCGATATAAATGCGTAAGAGCATTGTCTTTGGAAAATGCATAATACCACATTCCAAGCATTGTGCCTTACACTTTATGCATAAGATCTCATTGATTTCTCAAATCAACCCTGGGAAGACTCTTCATCTTACAGATGAAGAAAGTTATGTAGCAAAGATGATTAGAAATTGCCCAAGATCACACAGCTAGTAAATGATGGCGAAAAAATGTCTCCAAACCCTGCTTTCTTTCTACTGTCTTCCACCATACCTTGAGAGAGTTTTCATCTTTGGGTAAAAAACATCCACATTAACTTGATAGGAAAAAATAGGAAGCTCACTTGGCTTCGTATTTTTATGGACTATCTCTAGAGATCCAAGGACCTGGATGTGATTGCTATCCCAGCTACTAACAATTCAGAGAAGAGGAAAGACTTTTCCCAATGCTTTCTGATCCTCTGCAGTGTTTCATAGAGTGACGTAATAACTTTTCCTGCTGTGCACTGGCATTGATGGCTTTGGCTGCCATCCACACCTACTGGAAAATTTTGTGCTCCAGAAAATACCTGTTCAGCAAATAATTAGTTTGCACCTATATACGTAAGGCATCGTGGAAAAACTAGTGGGCGACATAGAGATGAGTGAGAGGTGATTCTGGCCCTCAAGTGGGGATAACAGACAAATCTCTCAAAACCACAAGTAAAACGCAAGCCATAGCACAAGAGGTGTACACAGTAAAGTGTGAGGAGGGTGACTAGATTAGTCCCAGGAACATAACTAGTAAGACTCAAGGTTTCAGAAAAATGAAAACTTACACTGAGTAAATGGTGCTCCCTGGTGTTGTGCAGTGCACAGCTTGTGTGGCTGCCATTGGGAGGTCTGCTAAAATTACAGGGTTAACCATTTCAAGGGCAGCTGATGAACATTTTCATCGGATGAACCATTTCCAAGTTCACTGTCAGCTGAGAAATTTGCCAAACTATGTAGCATGCTAAGGAACACGTGGGCCATCTCTAGAAACACTCCTGTTGGGAAATCCCTGTGCCATCTGCTGAACATTCCATCATTTACTGTTGCCATTTTAAGGGGCTCCCTTGCCAGCAGGGCCCAGTCTGTCATGTGAGGGTTTATTGGTGTATGTGGCAGTGGGGACAGAGGGACAGTGGGGGCAGACTTAGAATTGAGTCCAAAGGAATCACTTCTCTGGTTCTCCCTGCCTTGACAGAGTGTGGAGAACTTTCACTGCAAATACCTGGACTTAACTGGGAAGTGTGCAGAGCTCAAGTTTCCAAATTCTTTGCAGGATTAGAGTGGGTCTGATATGGTTGCTGTGTTCTCAGGCTCCATATTGGTCCGCATGCAGCCAGACAGTGGCATGGGGTGGAGGGTAGAGGGACAGAAACGTGTGTAAGCCTCAAGACAATCAAGGAGATGTCTTTGGCACCCCCTGCCTTTCCTGTCCCTCCTCACCCTGCCAATCAGGGGTCAAGGCCTGTAGCACCCAGGGCTGCCATATCCCTCCCACCCCCTCATTTCCATCCCCTCTCCAAGGGCAGGGACTGTCTTAGTTACCACAGAATCCTCAGAGATCAAGACTGTACACAGTAGGTGCTCAGAATGACCCTGGCTGGCTGAATGGAAGATGAGTGAATGGATGACTTGAGAAATATATTGTGTTTATTGAAGTGAAAACTATGTGGAACAGCCCCTTTCACACACACACACGCACACACCCACACATGCCCACATGCACACACACACCCCCACACATGCCCACATGCACACACACGCACACACCCACATGCACACACACGCACACACCCACACATGCCCACATGTACACATACACACACACCCACACATGCCCACATGCACACACACGGACGCACACACCCACACATGCCCACATGCACACACACGCACACACCCACACATGCCCACATGCACACCCATGCACACACCCACACATGCCCACATGCACACACACGCACACACCCACATGCCCACATGCACACACACGCACACACCCACACATGCCCACGTGCACACACGCACACACTCATGCCTGTATAAACAGGAGAATTACTGGGGAGTAAAATGTGGTATTTTAGAAAGAGAAGAGGATTTTAGAATCAGAAATAAAATCGACGCTCTGGCATGGATTAATTGTGCAAACTTTTGAAAGTCTTTTAACCTGGTTGTGGGCCATTTTTCCTCATCTATAAAGTGGAGAGCATGCTATTTCACATGGTTTTAGTGAAGAATAAGACACATAACCTGGTGAAAGCACCAAGGAAGATGCCTGGGTTCAAAGTACCCCATAAATATCACCTCTTCCCTTTCTTCAGGGCTTCCATTCCTGTCTCAGAGGAGGGTGGATGTGGTTGGTGGTCTCCTTTTGTCTGTCTGTGGATACACAGATGGACATCACACGCAGACACACATGTGCACACACTGTTCTTGAAAAGCCCACTAACACCTGCCCCCTTGCATGATTCGTCCACAGAACAGCATGTTTTTCAGCTGAGAGCTCACATGTACCAAGCCCGGGGCCTCATCGCGGCTGACAGCAATGGACTTTCAGACCCTTTTGCCAAAGTCACGTTCCTTTCTCACTGCCAGACAACAAAGGTAACCAGGGTAACCAAGACAGCCTGCTTCTTTCCTGCAGTCTGCAATTGACCCACAGAAGACCTCAGGAAAGAAACAACGGGGGCATGTTGCAAATACCTGCATCTTTGGGTGTGTAGATGTTTCAGACTGAAAAGCGAATATGTGCCCAAAAGGACTGGTGTGGGGAAGGTCTGTTGTTTCAGTGTGATTCATTGTCCTAGGGCAAAGGATGCAAGTCCCTGAGGCGAAGGAAGGCTGGGAGAAAAAGAGGAGTGAGGAGGAGAAGGCTAAAGTGCCAGGCACAAGGCCAAGTGCAGTGGTGAAGGAGCAAGTGAGGAAACAGCACAGATCAACCTGCATGAGGTTTATGATCCAATCATTATGAAGGGGTCTCAGTGGGGAGAAACATTTGCCAGTTTTGTGGTCAAGATGCTCTAGACTTTGCACTCACCAGCTGGGGAGCTTTGCATGCTTTTAACATCTCTGTGCTTCACAGTCCCCCTCCTCTGGAAAATACTACTTCATAATGGATGTTGTGAGTATTAAGGGAGATGGGTTGTCTTAATCCATTTAGCATTGCTTATAACAGAATACCTGAAACTGGGTAATTTCTAAAGAAAAGGAATTTATTTTTTACAGTTATGGAGGCTGGAGGTCCAAGGTTGAGGAGCTGTATCTGGTGAGGGCCTTCTTGCTGGTGAGACCCTGCAGGTTTTGAGGCAGCACAGGGCATCACGTGGCAAGGGGGTGGAGCATGCTAATATGCTCGCTCAGGCCTCTCTTCCTCTTCTTCTGAAGCCACCAGTTCCCCTCCCATGACAAACTGTTAATCCATAGATGAATCCATTTGTGAAGGCAGATCCCTCATGACCCAAACACCTCCTAAAGGCCCTACCTCTCAATACTGTGACATTAGGGATTAAATTTCAACATGAGTTTTGGAAAAGACAAATATGCAAACCATAGTATGGGTCTGTGCCTGTTTCCTCTGTCTTTCTCCCTTTCCTGTACAACGAGTACTAAAATGTGAAAGGATTCCTAACCAGCAAAAATCCAGTAGGATGCTTTTCTCATTAGATTCTATTCTCTAAAGATTTATTCTGTTCTCTGATTTGTAGTTTGAAAAGAAGAAAACTCAGTAAAGAATTGCCCATCTCAGGAAGTTAAGCACCATGGGTTAGTTAGCACACAGAGTGCCCTAAGATTACTTTCTAGCTCATCTCTTCTCTGGCTGCATGTCTTTGGGCAAGTAACACAACTCACTAAACCTCAGGTTTGTCATTTTAAAATGGGACTGTCATGAAGAAGCAGATAGTTAAGTTTATAAAATGATTGATAAATGCTGGCCATGACATTGGCTGATGTTGGGAGGGCTAACATTGTTCTCCAGGGCAAAGCCCATGACCTGGATGATAGAGTAGACTGTATTTTGATTTATGACTCGCACACCGACAGCGTGACATGAACCAGCCTCACATTCATTGAACCAACGCCTGTCGGGTGCTGGCTTTTTGCCAGGCCACATGCTGGGCTTTGGAGGATAAGAGGAACCAGACTCTGCTCCAGTGTAATATGCAATCCAGGCACGGATGCAGGCCTCATGACACACGAGTCACTACACTATGACAAGCCTCAGGGTGCAGGCTTGTCATACACCCTGCATGTGTATGACTTGTGACTGAAATACAGAGTCCTACAAGAGCCAGGTAGAGAAAGGGTTAGTTCTACCTGGGAGAGAGGTCAGGAGACACCTCAGAAGGAAGGTGACTTCATCCTCTTTCAGTGACTGAGCATAAAAATGAGAAGACAACAGACTACTTTCTCTTTCCTGTGTTTCGAGAGTCAGTATGGAGCGTGGTGATGTTGAGTACAGACTCTGGAGCTGCACGGCCTGGGTCAAAATCCATGCTCTTCCGTTTATCAGCTGTGTGACTCGAAACAAACCTCTCTTTGTGCCTCAATTTCTTTGTCTGTGAAATAGGGATGATAACCTTGTACATTTCTTCCAGAGGATAAAATACCCAGGACGGTACCTTGCTGGAAACTAAGGCCTATGTGACTGCTTATTGTTGTTGTAATTGAGGCTTCCTTCCTACAGCAAGGGAGTTCTCATTGGATGGACCCCTGGAGCCCTCCTCCACCTGCCACAACACTGTGGAATTCCAGGGCCTGAGTGAAGTACAGGATTTGGATGAAATCCTTGGTCTGCTGTGTAATTATCCTTGTATTTTGTATCTCCATACAGCATCTTCATTTGATTTACATCCGTATCTCAAAGGAACAGATGGCTTTTGTTTATCAAATAATTATTTGAAAGGGAAAATAGGTTCTGTTGAGTTCTGGACTTTGTCTCCATAATTTTAAGCCAAGTACCTCATTTTTGTTAATAATAATAGCTGCTATTTACTAAAAGCTCCCCACGTGCTGGGCACAAAGCTAAGCATTTTATATGCATCATTTGCTACATCTCACTGCAGCCCAAAGCTGGATGTTATCAGTGTCTTCATTCTGCAAATGAGGAAGGTAAGGCTTGGAAATGACATAGCTAGAAGATGGTGGAGCCAAGATGGAAACCCAGGTTTGTCCAATTCCAGAGTCACTTTGCTTAACCACTCCACTTCCATTTTTGTAAGAAAGGGTACCAATTTCCCTCTCCTGTTTCACTTCTGTGCTAACCCAGAGGGACTTGTCTGCAGGTGACATGCCCCCTTTATGTATTTTTAGTGATGAGGAAAGCTGAACCTGGGCCCCTGCAGTCACAGCCAGAGTGCCACCGTTCAGCTGGTAGCAGTCACCTGACCACAGGGGCCTCAGGGAGAAAAAGCCTCCGAAGGCTGGTCCTGAAAACCAGTGCTTTACAAAGTGACATAATGGAATGAAATATTTCAAAGAGGAGGATCCAGTCATTCCCAACATCACTGAGGATATGGGACATAGAAATCTTGCGACTGAAATACAAAGGGAAAGAGAGAAAGCTCCCTCAGAGAAAGGCTTCTGGGATGAAAGAGGGAAATGGACTAAGTGGCTAAGAGGGAGCATTAGAGGAGAAGGGGAGGAAATCTTAGAGGGTGGAGCATGGAACCTGCTATTTCCAACAAACAGATTGGGGCTTAGTCTTGAGGACATGGACGGTCTCTTACCCCAGTGCACCAAGGCTGCCATGTGGCAGGAGTTCAGTAAATGTTTACTCATTTATAAAAGAATACGGGCTGGGATCGGGTAGGATGGGTAACAAGCAATTATTGAGCATCTGATGTGTGCCAAGCACTTAATATTCTTGGACAATGGTCAGAACTCCGCAGGGTAGGTGCTAACCCCATTTAAATGAGGAAAAGTAAGGTTTGGAGGGTTAATCTTCAACATGCCCAAGTCCAACATAGGGTAGGTAATGAAACTAGAATTTCACTCCAGAGTTATCTGATTCTAAAGCTATACTCTGTCCATGATAGCTGGCTCCCTCATCAAAATGTTAGCTAAGTGCTACCGTAACTTCCAAATAATGTCATTTAACTCAGTTATAATGCATAACTCTTTAAGAAAGCCCTTAAGAAATGAGGCGAATCATAGGCACCTTGGCAGAGTATTTTATCCTCTGGAAGGAATGTACAAGGTTATCATCCCTATTTCACAGATAAAGAAATTGAGGCACAAAGAGAGGTTTGTTTAAAGTCACACAGCTGATAAATGAAAGAACATGGTTTTTTGACCCAGGCCGTGCAGCTCCAGAGTCTGTACTCTTCATACCACGCTCCATACTAACTCTCAAAACACAGGAAAGACAAAGTAGTCTGTTGTCTTCTCATTTTTATGCTCAGTCACTGAATGAGGACGAAGTTACCTTCCTTCTGAGGTAGGTAGGAGAATATGTTTTTGTTTGGGTGAATCTTTTGGTACCTCCTGAAGGTGGTCATGCAGTCCTTTTACTCATGCGAGCAACTCCAAGGACAGGTCAATACACACTTAGTCGTGCAAATAGCTATTGAGCATCTGTTATGCACAGAGTGCTGTGTTAGTGTCTAATACTGTGCCCAGCACATTGTAGGTCCTGAATCCTACATTTATATGATGAATGAGTGAATGAACAAATGCTGGCCTCTGGAATCTTATCAAGTGGTATTTACAGCCCAGTACCAAAGAAGATGCCAAAATGTTTCTATAGAAAAGATGCTGTGAAGATCATAAATTGCTTTGGTATTACGCTGTCAAGTGCATGCTACAAGACAGATCACATTTCTATTTTGAAAAGCATCATAAAAACACGGTTCTTTGTGATGTCACTGACACAGGGTAACTTTGCATTGCGGCTTTTTAACTTCTGTTATTAGTTGATTGAAGCCATTCATTTCCTATTGGAAAAGTTAGATTTTCTCTGAAACATTTAAAATCTTCTGTGTCAGACATAAAGTACCCTAAAAGTGAAAAAGCAAGAAGAGAAGGAAATTGTGAAAATGCACAATATTTTTATGACCCACATAAAGAAAAGCAATAAAAATATTCCTTTGTGACCACAGGGCAAATGACTTAATGCTGTGACTAGAAATGACTCGATGTAAAACGCTGAGATGACAGTTGATATGAGTTTTGGAGTCCAGGCCAGGTCTCTCTCTAGACTTCCCTCCTAGATTGAACAGTGACAGGCAAAGGCACAGTTCAGAAACTTCCCCTGGACCCAGCGGCTGCTGTGATACATTCACCTATGAAATCACTCATTTGCCTGGAAGAGAAAGAAATGTGGTTTTGAACTCTTTCCAGGACTAGGCTCCTGCATTAATGGAACAGCTGCTGCCCAGGTGCGGAGTCCACTTGCCCTGCAAACAACTCGAGTATTCAGCTGTGTGAAATTGACAGGTTTCCAAACATCCAATTAACTAGAGAAGAAAATGCAAGACCAAATATGCCCTCCCTTCTGAGGTCACCACTTAAATGGCCTACGAGGGGGCTGTGAGCCACTTCTAGGCAAGATGCTCATGGTCTGAGGGCAATTATGCAGATTATTATCCTCTGTATCCTTTGACTTCTCCATCTGTATAATGGGTACAGTCTACTATCAGTATAAGAAAGATGTCATGCAAAATGGTGAGGGCAGTTTTGAAAACCTTGATCTATTTAATTCAGTCAATAACCACAAAACAGTAGAATTCCACATAAGGAATATTAGGTCAAATACCCAACTTCGGGATATTTGATGACAAAATTTTATTTGCTCCTAAGTCAAGAATCATGTAATCTTCCCAATCCTCAGTGTTCTCATTCATAAAATGGAGATAATATTAGCATCTACGTGGTGAGAGTGGATGAGGTTAGCAGCCTGCCTGGGCTTTGCTGCCAGATGGTCCAGGTGGAATCTCAGTTCTACCACTTGCTGGCTCTGGACAAGTGAGCCTCAGTTCCCTGATCTGGAAAATGTGTGTAAATAACTGAACCCACCTCCCAGAATTATTGTGAGGGTTGAATGAGACAGTGCATGTGAAATTCAGTGCCCAGCACACCATAAATGCTCAAAAAAGTGGCTAGTGTTATCATTGGCACTACTGTGAGGACTGAGCTGAAAGTATGTATGCAAAGAGGGTGTTAAACATTGTAGGGGCTCTGCTCATGAAACTTAAGAATGTACGCTCCTCCGCGGTCAGGAGTCTTTGTGTTTCCTGGCATTGTTTAGTACATAGTAGCTGCTCAGTTTACATAGTCACTTGAATATTGAATGGATGAGCAATCACAATGATGATGTGTTCTCTTTCCCCTGTGTACGTATTTGATGAATGAACCTTAGAGCCCCTACAACTCAATTGAATGATCTTTTGCTTTTCTTTGGTCCCTCCTTCCAGATAATCTCCCAGACCCTCTCTCCGACCTGGAACCAGATGCTGCTGTTCAATGATTTGGTGCTGCATGGAGATGTGAAGGAGCTGGCAGAGTCCCCGCCCTTAGTGGTGGTGGAGCTGTATGACAGTGACGCTGTGGTGAGTGTCCCCCTGGGCCAGCGCTGACCACACCTCATAAAAAATGCCACGTTGAACTCACTCACTTTATTTTAAAGTAAATAAAGTCCTGACGCTGTGAGTGGTGAGAACACTAGATGTACCTAGAGGCAAACTTGACCTCTGAAAACAGTTCACAGAACCAAAAAGATTAGTGATGATCATTTGCTTTACGAAAATAGTTTTTCACTGATTTCCATTGAAGTGGCAATTAAAATTGGATCTGGTTTACAGAACGTCAGTCTACACACTTCTTCGGGAATGTGATACTTGTATAAATCAACCTGCAACTGTACCCAGCCTCCAGCTAATTCCAGGTCCTATTGTTGTTTAATACAAATGTCCATGCCTTTTGGAAACAGGAGGTTTTTACTGATCTCACCTGGCTGAAAAGAAATGGATGGGTATTTTCTCAGACTTTCTGTGTTTCTTTCTCTCTTGCTTGTTGCTTCTATGCCCTGCACAACACATCCATCTCTATCCCTTTTCTTTTATGATGTGAACCAAACCTCTTGTTCTCCAAAGATGTTTGTGTGCTGAACCCTTGGATAGAGCCAAAAGCTTACTGGAGGATTTTTTTAACTTACACAAATATTCTTTTCTTAAATTAGGTAGTCTAAAATGAAAGGAAAGGGTTTGTTTCTTTATTTAATGTCTCTACCTCCGCATGAGGTTGCAGAAGCACAAATATATTAAGTAAAACAGTAGTTCCAGGAAGCCTGCCTAAAGCTTCCCCACCTCCTCACAGTACTCCTGACAACCCCTGTCTTTGGGCCAAAGTAAGAAGGGAATCAAGAAGTGAGCATCACAGAAGGGGGAGCAGAGACCTTGGAGACCATGGAGACCATGAAGTTCCCATCTTGCTTTCTAGAGGAAGAAACAGACACAGAAAGCTCAAATACCTTCTTTAAAGTCAGTTGGTTGGAGGCTGAACCAGGTCCCCTGTGCCCACTTTTGCCTGTACAGGTGGTGGAGGCTAGTGTAGCAGTCTCTCCCCTATACATCCACATTCTAGCCCTCCAAGCCACTCCCTCCCTCTGGGCCCCATTCCCCTATCTATAAATTGGGGATAGATGTATATATTTATGGAAGAGGATTTCTACTATTTAGCATGTAGTACAGATGTTCTGTAGGGAAGACCACAAAATAACTACTTTTTCAATTTTGTTCTCAAGAACATGCTTTCAATTGTTAGTGTTTATTTTCTATGCAGAAAACAGTAATAGCAGTAGAGTGTCTTTGAACACTCTACTAGGAAAAATCAGGTGACAGCAAACATTCCAAAGGATCTGCAGGGCAGGGCACCATCGTGGTTGGGAGCACGAACTTCGGAGCCACGCAGCCTTCAGTTTGAGCTCTCATATCTGCTACTGTCTAGCTCTATGCCCTTGGGCCAGCTGCTCAACCTCTGAACGTCTCACACCTAAAAAAAGAGTTAAAAATAATACCTTTCCATAGGATCATGAGGACTAAAGGAATGTTGTATAGGCTTTGCATAGTGACTGGTATATAAGTGCCCAATACATAGTAATGATGAAGATGATTGATATGTTTAAGTAATGGGGGACTAGTCCTGCCCTATTTTTCTTGGTAGTAAAAAAGGATATTAAAATATTTTTGTATGTATGTATATAGGCCATAGTCCTGTTACACTAACCTGCTGGGCTGGCTGTGTTTCCCTTTGCTGCCCCATTGCTTTCCATTTCCCTTCCAGATCTCCATTCAGCAATGGCTTTTCCTGGCCCAACCCTAAGCCAAGCCCTTTACGGAGAAATTCAGCTGACATTGTTGACTCTAAAGGGAAAAAGAAATGTGGGAGAGAAAGGAATATGAAAATATGCACTTTGCTCCCAGAGAAATACATGTAGACATGGAAAAACTTTTGTTCACCCTTGTGTGCTGCAGCTAAACAGGGCCCAAAATATGGTGATGCTCAGATTAATGGAATCAGAATCTGCTGGACCCATGCTTCCAGTCTAGAACCTTACCTCATTTTCCAGTGGCCTCATAAGAATCTGCTGGTTCTGGAATAAATGAATTTATATTTGGAAAATTGGTTGCTTAGGCTATGTTTACTCTTTTGTTTCCAGGGCTAATTTGAATTAACCATTCCCAGCTGGGTTAATGAAAAAATTGTTAGGCAGATCACTGATTTCCTAGCCAGCTGCCCTAACTCCACCCATCCCCAAAACAGGTCTGTCTCCACTAGTGGACACCAGCAGGCAGTTTTGTTTTCAAGTGTGGTTGAACAAAAGCCCGGTTTCCACCTCAACCAAGTTTCCTTCTACAGCTGGGGTTGCACATGTTGCTTCAAAAGTCCAGAGACAATGAAGCAGCGTGACTGCTAAAACCCAGCCTCAGCCAAAAAGAGCAAGGGCACTGGCCTTGGATGGCAGAGGTCATTTATCCAATAGCTTTCACTCAACCAGCATGCATTGAGTATCTGCCCTGTGCCAGAGGACACAGCAGTGAATAGTGCAGGCAACTCTGCCCACAAGGAGCTTATATTCTAGCAGTTCTTGAGACAAATAGCACAGCAGAATGACTGTGCAGCCCCATGCTGCCTCTGGGGGAATGTGCACACAGTCTTGCAAAAGAGGCAGGAAGCAGAGCCATCGCATCGCATAGTTCTTATAGAAACATATGGCCTACATACATACATACAAAAATATTTTAATATCCTTTTTTACTGCCAAGAAAAATAGGGCAGGACTGCCCCATCACTTAGACATATCGATCATATTCATCATTACTATGTATTGGGCACTTATATACCAGTCCCTATGCAAAGCCTATACAACATTCCTTTAGTCCTCATGATCCTATGGAAAGGTATTACTTTTAATGCTTTTTAGGTGTGAGGCGTTCAGAGGTTGAGCAGCTGGCCCAAGGGCGTAGAACTAGACAGTGACAGATGTGAGAGCTCAAACTGAAGTCTGCCTGGCTCCAAAGCTCAGGCTCCCAACCACAGTGATGCCCTGCCCTGCAGATCCTTTGGAATGTTTGCTGCCACCTGATTTTTCCTTTTCCCCTTCCAGTCTTCCCTGGATAATTATTTTAACTATATCCTACTGAGCTCAATATATGAGGAGAGAGATAGCCCCCAAGATAGCTCTGGGCCAGAAAGCCCCTAGGATGACCACCCCCGCCACCTTTTTTTTTTTTTTTTTTGAGACGTCTCTCTCTGTCACCAGGCTGGAATGCAGTGGTGCAATCTCGGCTTAGTGCAACCTCCATATCCCGGGTTTAAGCGATTCTCCTACCTCAGCCTCCTGAGTAGCTGGGACTACAGGTGTGCACCACCATGCCCAACTAATTTTTGTATTTTTAGTAGAGACAGGGTTTCACCGTGTTGGCCAGGATGGGCTTGATCTCTTGACCTCATGATACACCTGCCTCGGCCTTCTAAAGTGCTGGGATTACAGGCCTGAGCTACCGCACCCAGCCAGGATGACCCTTTTAGGAGCATGAGTGGAACCCACTGCTCCCCAGACCTGTGGAAATGGGCAAGAGGAGCTTGGCAGGAGAAGAGAGTGAGACACGAATGCTGATGGTTTTGTGGAGGTTATTTGTAAAACTGCATTGATGTGGATCAGAACCAGGTAATAAATGATCAGGAAATACAAACTCATTTCTTTTCTTCTTTAGGGGAAGCCAGAATATTTGGGTGCCACAGTGGCTGCTCCTGTTGTGAAGCTGGCTGACCAGGACTATGAGCCCCCCAGGTTATGCTATCACCCCATCTTTTGTGGGAATCTCTCTGGAGGGGATCTCCTTGCTGTATTTGAACTGCTCCAGGTGAGTGAACCAGATGTGGCACCAGATCTATCAGGTCTACCTGGCTAGAGAAGTGGCCTCACCACAAGTGCCACTTCAGTGAAGCTGTGCCTGATCCCTCGCTGCAATCCCCCATCTGAATGTGTCTCCTGGGGACCTGAGAGGTGCACTTAAGAACTGAGGTGACTTGGACTATTCCCAGATCCCCTGAGCTTATAAGTCAGAATCTCAGGATGAAGGATTCTTGTGGGTTTGGCCAACAATGCTTGAGCAGCCTTGTGTGCAAGTTCCTGAGCTCCATGCAGGCCATAAAAGGATACAAAACAGAGAGGAAGCAAACATATGTGGGCACTTACCATGTGTCCGGTGTGGTGATTGTTGTCTCGTATACCTTTCATCACACTAAAGCTCCCTCAGTCCTGCTGAGGTAGGTATTATGATTCCCATTTTACAGATAGTTAATTTAGGATTAAAGTGATTGACTGACTTATCACACAGCTGGGTGAACTGAGTTGACCTTAGACCTTTAAGGCCTTTTGCTCCTTACACTATACAGTTTTGCAAAGACAAAGAGCTCTTAGTCCTTCACACTAAGACCAAGGGGGATTTATGAACGTGTGTCTGGGGAGACTTTTTCAGAAAGTAGAAGCAGGTATTGGGAAGAGAAGCTGAGTCCCTGAAGTCCAGCAGTCTAGGAGAGGAACACATAGGATGTGGAGAGAACCTGGAAAAGAAGTGAGCAGGTTGAGGGGCCTGTATCAGAGATTTCTCCCCTTGGCCTCCTACTCACTGAGGCACCAGGAGGCGCCTGGTGGTACTTCGCCTTTTAGTCAGATCAACACCTCTGTCTTAGGTTGCTTAGGCTGCTATTATATAATAGAATTCTATAGACTGGGTAGTTTAAACAATAAATGTTTATTTATCACAGTTCTGGAGGCTGAGAAGTCCAAGATCAAGGTGTCAGCAGACCTGGCATGACTGGTGTCTTCATGCGACCAAGAGAGAGAGAAGTTATCTCTCTTATGTCTCTTCTTATCAGGGCATGAATCCCACTCATGAGCATTTTACCCTCATGACCTCATTACTTCCCAAAGGCCCCACTTCCAAATACCATCACATTGGGGTTGGTATTTTAACATGTGAATTTTGGAGAGCCATATTCAGTTCATAACAATGTCTACATAGGTAAGCCTAGTTTTCAGCAATCCCAATTTAAAAACAAAACAAAAAACATCAAATAAAGCCAAAACTCAATTAGTATAGAAACCAGAAGGCAAGCATTCCTAACACAAAGAGAATGAGTTAAGAATGAAGGTGCTAGAGCTAGCATCCTCACTAGGATTTTAGACTTTCAATGGGATTAATGCCCAGATACGAAGAGATAAAAGAGAGAGAACTTCTCTCTCTCTTGGTCACATGAAGATACCAGTCATGCCAGGTCTGCTGACACCTTGATCTTGGACTTCCCAGCCTCCAGAACTGTAATAAATAAACATTTATTGTTTAAACTACCCAGTCTATAGAATTCTATTATATAATAGCAGCCTAAGCAACCTAAGACAGAGGTGTTGATGTGACTAAAAGGTAAAGTACCACCAGGCGCCTCCTGGTGCCTCAGTGAGTAGGAGGCCAAGGGGAGAAATCTCTGATACAGGCCCCTCAACCTCATAGTAGAAATCTCAGTTTCACCATTTATTAGTGTGTGGCCTTGCATAAGCTACTTATTCTGGGTTTCACCTGCAAAATGGGGATTATAGTCAATCTATCTAAAGTGCTTGGCATGGAATAAACACTCCACAAATAGCTATTTAAGCTGATAATGATGCCTTAGAATATTAAAGCAAGATGTCTAATTCTACCATGTATTTCAGGTAAAGGAACTGAGCTGGATAGAAAGGTAATTACTTGCTCAATATGGCAGGTGAGAGCCTAGAATCCAGAGAGTTCCACCAGAGCTAGGGATTCTGGGGAGCATAATGAGGAAGGGAGCAGCTTTGGGGTTAGACACACTTGTATTCAAACCCAGACCCCGCCCAGGTCTACAGCCTTGGGGGTTGCACACGGCTACAGTGATGAGTTCTTAAGCTCATCAAAGACTTTGAGTACGGTCTAGTTTTTGCTCCATGTAAGGGAGAACATTTTGAGGATGGAATGGCTGCCTTGGAGAAGGAGTGAGCTCTCTGTTAGGGGAGCTGAGGCTGGGTGAGAGTTCTTGGAGGAATGGATTAGCAGGAATTCAAGCATTGGCTCTAGTTCCACCATGACTGCAGGCTAGGAGGGTAGGACTAGAAAAATCTTTGTCTTACAAATCTTAAAACCAAATGGGATTCTAATAGAACCAGATCTAGTCAAATAGATTTGTGTTGCACAGTAAAATGGACTATCAGAACTGAATGTAAACTTCAAAACTGTTGGTCCAGTCTTAAGTGAAAATCCTGGTGATTTTAGACTGTCAATGAGGGATTTTAGGTCAAAACCAGCATTGAATAGTGTTGGATTGATATGAAGGGAGTTTTGCCATGTTTTGTCCTTCTAATTACTTCTAGAAGAAAGCCACTTTTGATGTTCATGTGTCTCGAATATCTCTCAACTTGAAACCTCCCTTTTTAATAAGAGATAGCTCAGGTTTCAGGCACAGTCCTTCCCAAAGAGATCAGTGACACCTATGGGAACATTTTCCAAAGTCTGCCTCTTGGAACACCAGTCCCTCCAAATACAGTAAAGAGAAAGTTTAAGAAATGCTTCACATTGGCCAGGCATGATGGCTCACACCTGTAATCCCAGCACTTTGGGAGGCCAAGGAGCACCGATCACCTGAAGTCAGGAGTTGGAGACAGCCTGACCAACATGGAGAAACCCCATCTCTACTAAAAATACAAAAAGTAGCCAGGCATGGTAGCACACGTCTGTAATCCCAGCTACTCTGGAGGCTGAGGCACCTGAATCGCTAGAACCCAGAAGGTAGAAGTTGCCGTGAGCCAAGATCATGTCATTGCGCTCCAGCCTGGGCGACAGAGCAAGACTCTGTCTCAAAAAAAAAAAAAAAGAAAAAAGCATCACATTGCATATTCCAAGAACACTATTTTGTTTCATTGGTTTTCTTCTTAAAGTGACTTTCCATTTCTGTCAAGTAGTACTTGTTTTACCTTGCAAGATGAAGTTTCCTTTTTTAAAATAAAAGTGTCTAATAAAAGAAAAGGGTTGTGGGATGTACAAGTGGTAAAAGTGGTCATGGAATGGCTGACTTGGGAAAATGAGATCTAGTCCAGCACTCCCATTTTGCATGTGAGAAAGCTGAGGCTCAATGCTAACTGAATTGGATTCAGTCAACTCTCTTTTCACTACACAATGCTGTCCTAATAAGTGCTCTGGGTCTGAGACCCTGCATCTGCCAATGAAGGCTGGACTGGTGGATCCCCAAATGCTCTCTGTGGGCTCAGCTGTCTGGGTTCTGTAGCGCCACCTCTCATCCTCCCTCCTGAGGCTGAGAGCATTTCTCAAGCTTTCTTGTCACTGTATTTGGAGTGGGCTGAGCCCTGAGCTGGGCACACTGGTGAGAGACCCTGCTGCTTCCTGACAGCCGACTTAATAAAGTACGCACTGTCAGAGGTAAGTAGCCTGAGATACAATTCATTAGGATTTCATTAGGACTTCTTCTCATTTGATCACTTGTTCAAAAAGTAATTTGATCACCAGCATGGCTGTCTTAGCATGTGGATCTCATACGCGCTGAGAAGACAGGGGCTGGAAAATGCCTTCATTTGTTACCAGCTGTTCTCAGTTTTCATTTGTGGATGTCTGGCATCAGTTTCTCTATCTCCATTACTGAAACTGCCCTTGCTCAGAAGGATTTAGAGGCGGGGAGGATCACTTGAGCTCAGGAATTCGAGACTAGCCTCAGCAACATAGTGGGATCCCCGTCTCTACAAAACATAAAAATTCAGCTGGGTGTGATGGCACTTGCTCGTGGTGCCAGCTACTCGGGAGGTGGAGGCGGGAGGATTACTTGAGCCTGGGAGGTCGAGGCTGCAGTGAGATCATGATCACACCACTGTACTCCAGCCTGGGCAGGAGAGCAAGAGACCCCATCTCAGAAACACGTGAGGGATGTAATACCTTTCTTCTCCTATGCACCAGACTGAATTCATTATTTTCATTTCCCTCCTCTATCCAAGTTCGCTGCCACCTGTCCTCCCAATCCTGACTCATAGCCCCGTTGTTCTCCCAGACACTCCAGCTTGAAAATTCAGTAAGCCTTAATTCTTTACACCATGTATTTATCCATAGCCAGGCCTGCCCTGTGTGTTGTTGAATTGTTCCCATCCCCTGTTCCCATGGGTTCTTTTAGTGCTCATCTGAATGTTACATTGGCCTCCTTGCTGGGCTACTGGCTTCCTTTACTTTTCCTGTTCGCTCCATCCTCCACATTCCTTCCAGAACACTAGTTGGTGTTACCACCCTTCTCTCCAGAAATCTTCAGTGGCTCTCACTTCTTACCACCAGGAACATTTCTCAAAGTCTGGTTTATTTTGGAACATCACTCCCTCCAAATACGGTGACAAGAAAGCTTGAGAAATGCTTTATATCACATCTCTCTTGGGGATCTGAAATGCCAGTTACCATGGTAAAGAAACTGAGAAGTCCCGCAACAAAGAACTTTTTTTAACTTCTTTTTCAAAACTTGATATTTCCCAAATGTATTTGACCACAAAACATTTTTCCATGATAAGTGTTAGTATTCCCTGAAGAGGAAATCTGCCCCATAGGAGACTGTCACATTTCTGTAGCCTGGCTGTTAAGCTGTCCTGAAATTTGTCCTCAGACTACTTTTGTAGCCTCACATTTTAGCTGCATGTTAACTGGGCAACCATGCAACTAACTGGGCAACCATGCAACTAACTGGGCAAAGAGCCTTTAGATGCGGAGGGAAGAGCAAATTCCAGACCCTGAAGCCTCACTATGCCTGGCATGCTCAGGGAGGTCAATGTGGCTGGAATGGACAAATGACAGGAAGCAGGAAGGAGATGAGGCCAGTGGGAAAAGATCACACGGGGCCTGGTAAGGACTTTGGCTTTTATTCTGGGAGAGATGGGAAGCCAAGAGAGGACCCTCGGCACAATGACTTATGTTGCAACGTGAAGATGCTGGATCCAGTGTATTCCGAAGGGGCAAGGAGAGAAGCAGAAAGGCCCATTGAGAGACTCTTGAAGTTACTCAGATTGGAGATAAAGGCACCTTGAATCAATGTAGCCATGGAAAGGAAAAGAGGTAGGCTCTGCATGTATCTTAAAGGTAGAGTCTTTTGGATCGGCTGATGAGATTTGACATGTGAGGTTTATCTCTCCACATCACACAGAAAAGCCCACAATATTTTACACATCATAGACTCACAGTAAAATATTTTGTCTGAGCCTGGTGGTTCACGCCTGTAATCCTAGCACTTCAGTAAGCTGAGGCAGAAGGATCGTTTGAGCCCAGGAGTTTAAGACCAGCCTGGGCAATATGGCGAGATCCCATCTCTACAAAAAATAAAAAATTAGCTGGGCGTGGTGGTGGAGGCTGCAGTGAACTATGATCATGCTACTGCACTCCAGCCTGGGTGACAGAGCAAGACCCTGTCTCGAAAAAAAAAAAAAAATGCATCTATTTACTCATTGAATGAACAAACATTCATGGAATTCTGTGTGTGAGCCAGATTTCAACTGTCGGGCCATTCCCCGGGCCCCTCACAGCAATGTCCCCTTCTGCAATCTCAGAACTGTCTGTTGTTATTCACACTTTGGCCTTCTTTTCCATTCTCCGTACTTAGAACACTTGTTTCCCCTACTTTTATAATGTTTCTCTTGTTTTCAGAACCCTCTCTCTCCTATTACAGTTTTCCTCCCCTCTGCTGCTTGAATGTTCTCCTTCTGGAAAGTCCACCTCCCTTTCTTAGAATGTTTTGCTTCTTGTGTTGGTTTGCTATTGCTGCTCTAACAAATGACCACAGACATGGTGGCTTAAGACAACCCAATTTGTTATCTTACAGTTCTGCAGGTCAGATGTTTGAAAGGGTCCCTCACTGGGGCATCAGCATGTCTGTGTTCCTTCTGGAGGCTCTAGGGGGAAATCTGTTTCCTTGTCTATTCTGGTTTCTGGGGATGGCCTGCATCCCTTGGCTGGTGGCCCTTCCTTTACCTTCAAGCCAGCCAGATAGCTTCTTCAAGTCTCTCTCTCTCTCATTGTCTCTTTCTCCCCCCAACCTCCCGTCTACTTCCATTATCACATCTCTTCCTACTCTGACTCTCCTGCTGCTGTCTCATAAGGACCCTCAAGAATATATGGGGCCCACCCAGATAATCTAGGATAAACTCCTCATTCCAAGATCCTTAATTTAATCACATCTGCCACATCCCTTTTTGCCATTTAAGGTAACATATTTATAGGTTCTGAGGATTAGGATATGAACATCTTTGGGAGTCATTATTCTGCCCAACACACTTCCCAATTCCTAGAAATATCTCAGCCTTCCTACAGGCTTAGTGCACTACACACCCCCAGAAGGGGCCACTGCTATTTGGTCTATGTTGCTGGCACCCCATACAGTTGTGCAGTGTGCAGCCTCTGTGGATTTATGTGTTAACTCTGCCTGCTTAGAATCCATTCTTCCTTTTCATTCGACTTTCTAGGACTCTTTCTCTTACCATCATGTGAATGTTCTCTAATTTTTTCTTTTGTTTTTAATCTTCTTTGTCTATGTGGTACAGATTTAACCTAAGTTCTATTGGCTTAAAAAATGAGATATTCTTCTCTGATGCTTGGCACTCATTAAGTCTTCTCATTAAAGGTCTGAGTTAGATGATTTAATTAGCTTCAGACAGCATCTCCGTGTGATCTTTCTCCCTGTTTTAAAGGTAAAGTGTCATTAACTGATTATTGACCTGCTAATGAAGACTTTGCAGAAGGCATCCACCCTAAAATAGGCTTAGTGAGGGGTCAGGGAGGGAAAGCAGGCTGATCCTTACATATTATTAAGAACTTCTGGGCCAGGCACAGTGGCTCACACCTGTAATCAGCACCCTTGGGAGGCAGAGGCAGGTGGATCACCTGAGGTCAGGAGTTCGAGACCAGCCTGGCTAACATGGTGATACCCCGTCTCTACTAAAAATACAAAATTAGCTGGGCGCAGTGGCACACAATTGTAATCCCAGCTACTCAGGAGGCTGGGGCAGGAGAATTGCTTGAACCTGGGGGGTGGAGGTTGCAGTGAGCAGGGATCGCACCACTGCACTCCAGCCTGGGTGACAGAGTGAGACTGTCTCAAAAACAAAGAAACAAACAAAAAAAACTTTCAGTAGAGACCCTGCTCAAGCCCTCAGGACGATCTCCTCAAGTCACCAACTTTATCCCGGAGCTCACACTTACCTCTTCTGGTAGTTCTGGCTTTGCCATAATCTCACTATTTGATGTTGGGCCCATTAAATTTCCTCTTAGGTTTTTTTGTTTTGTTTTGTTTGCCTGGGTTGCAAACAATTTTCTTTCAGCAAGCTGAAGATATTATTCCATTGTTTGGGCTGTGCTTTCTCTTTTGAGAGGTTGGTTGTCATTCTTATTGTTGCTCCTTAAAAAGTGATCTTTATTTTTTTTCCCTCATCTGATTGTTTTTAAGGTATTTTTCTTTATTTTTGGTTTTTAGCAGTTTTACTATGTTGTAATAAAGCACAGTTTTGTTTTTATCTTGTTGGATTTTATAGAGCTTTTAAAACCCTGGCTTGATGTTTTAAATTAGCTTTGGAAAATTGTCAGCCTTTATCTATTCAAAGATTGCTTCTGTCCTGTTCTATTCCTCCTCTTTTCTCTTCTCTCCCTTTCCTCCTCTCCTTGCCTCACCTCTTTTTTGCCTGTCGTCTTTGACTCCAATTACATGTATATTAGACCTTTTAATTAGATACTCTGTGCCTCTTATGCATTGTCTATCATTTTGTCTCTCTGAGCTTTATTTTATCCATAATATGGCCTATCTTCCAGCTCATTTCTACTGCCTCTTTTTCAAAACCTATTCACTAAGTTCTTTCCAGTGACTAAATTTTCAGCCATAGAATTTCCATTTCTTTTTTTATTATGGATTTCATTTATCTATTGAAATTTTTTATCTGGTTTCTTATTGAACAGATTAAGCATTGTTATTTTAAAGTTCATGTCTGATTACCACATTATCTGAATCCTCTGAGTCTTTCTTCGCTTAGTTTCTCTTGTTAATCTCATTGTCTTATCTCTGTGCATGCCATATTTTATTGCATGCTAGACATTTCTACATAAAAATACGTAGTGAGCTAGTAAGTGTTGGAGCCCAAGTAACCACTGTACTAAAGATAAGAAATAATAGAAATATAAATTATGGGCTGAAGGAGACAGAAAGGAGAAAGGCTTCTGAGCATAGCATCAGTGATTTTTCAGAGGGGCAGGGCTGGGACTAGGGTCATGCATGACCCTAAGAGTGAGTGCCTCCTTAACTTTTGTACCCTGTGTGCCACACTGGTTCACGCTTGTCCTGGACCTGAAGCTGGACCTACTTTGAGGTCCTGATATTTTACTTCCGTGGGGATATTAGAGCAGTCTGGCTTTCAGACCAACTACCCATCCTGCTCACCACCATTTCTTACTATTTTGTCTTTATAACAATCACTTGTTTTTCCCTGGCCTAGGTGCTGAGTAACTGCATATCATGTGGTTTTATAGGCCAGCAAGCAACCCATGTCACTGGGAAAAGCTTAATCTTGGCTGGTAGCAAAGTCATTTAATTGCCACAATGTTATAGGATTCTTTTATTATTATTATTATTATACTTTAATTTTTAGGGTACATGTGCACAATGTGCAGGTTTGTTACATATGTATACATGTGCCATATTGGTGTGCTGCACCCATTAACTCGTCATTTAGCATTAGGTATATCTCCTAATGCTATAGGATTCTTTAAGGGCTGTGTTGAGCTCTTAACAGCATTTTTCAGGCACTTACAAAGCACAACTTCTTTGGCTATTTCCCAAGATACTTCAGCAGCCCCAGGATAAAACATATAATGCTTTTTAAAAAGCACATCTAGAGGCAGCCCCTCCTATGCCACCATCACAGCTGTTTCGTGGCTTTCCCTTTAAAGCCTGGGGGGCTATTAACTTTCCCAGTGAGGTGATGCTCGCAGGCTAAATTGCTCACCTCTTCACTGCCAGGCAGTATTGGGCATTGCCATCCTCATTATTTACCAGCTTCTTGATTTGGGCTGCAGGTGTATCCTGCAGCTTCATTACCTTAAGCCTATTTCACATTTGCAGTGTCTTCTCTCCTTTTTCTGAGCTTTCTTGTAATTAGCTTAACCGCATCTGCAGTTGCCAACTAGAATATGTCTGTGAAAACGGAATGGTGATATATTTGCATTTTGCAGATTTTGATGCACAATTAGGCTTTTTCTAGCATACGGAGCATGTGGACTAATATGTCAGTCAACCAGTAAACATTTAACAAGAACTCACTGTACATGGAGGGGCTTGGAGAATGAAGTAAATAAAGACTTCCTATTGGCCAAGTCCCTGTAAATTGTTCAGGCAGACAAACAGCCCCAGTAAGGAGAACCACCTGCTCCAAAGCAATGTTTAATAGAACATCTGATTCCCAAGGAGCTTGATGGGTCATCTGGCCCAATATCTGAGGCTCAGAGAGGGAAATTTACTTGTGCAGGGTCACACAGCAGAGCCTTATTTCTGGACTCAGTCCTCTAATTTCTGCACGAAAGCTGCATAGAGGACATACTGCATTCAAAAGGCATTGAATGGTAGAAGCAGCTGGGATCGGGTCAGAAAAAGCTTCTTTTATTTTTTGTTTTCTTTGGGGAAAGCTTCTTGAAAGATGTATGTGTCGAACCAGGTTTTGAGGGCAGTGTGGGATGGCCTACACAGTGAAAAAGACCCTTTTCTCAGTAGAACTCTGTAAGTCCTTTGTGTGAAATTTCAGCAAAGCTGAAATTGTCCTGAAGTTTCATTAACCCCAAGTGCACAAGAAGTGACAAGTTTTCATCTGCCTTCAAAACATTTCATTTTCTGCTTCACTGATTAGGATGTAGTCTCTGTTGGATTAAATGTACATCCTTTTTTTGTGGTGGTAGTATTAGTATTTGTAGTAGTAGTAGTGCATAATGGCTTTTCTGGAGATCTTGAAAAGTCTGAAGGGAGTGGGGATCATTAAGACTCAAACGTTTGGAAAATGATAGAAGCTCCTTCTCCACTACCCTGCTGTAGTTCTTTTGTAATTTTATTAAGTTGTAAAGACCATCTTCCGTATTTGTTTTTCTCCCTCCCCTCTATACTGTGAGCTCTGTGTTATTAGCCTTGTGGTACATCTTAAGTGCTCGCTAAATGTTGGTTACCCTTGTAAATGACTGCATTTATCAATTAATAAATAATTAAATTTGGCAAAATGCATGGTCCTTGTATTTTAAGCTGGAAACATTACTTTTGTTGGCAAAACAGTGAACATCGTACTGATGAGGTGGTTGTGTGGCAATGTTGCCTTCCCTGTGTCTCTCCAGCGTCTAACTCATATTTGCCTTGTGTGGTAGGTCCCTTCTTCTGGGCTGCAAGGCCTCCCACCCGTTGAGCCACCAGACATCACCCAGATCTACCCGGTTCCTGCCAACATTCGGCCGGTGCTGAGCAAATACCGAGTGGAGGTACGGGTCAGGGGAGGAGCTGAGTTGTTCTTTGGGACTCAAGGGCAGTGGCCCCGCCTGAATTGTAGAGGTGGTATGGAATGGGCGGGGGACCTAGAGAAAAAGAATGAGCCCTCAAAAAGCTGTGCAGGTGTTTCCTGGAGGAACACAGCGTGGTTCTCAGGGAGCAGGTCTGACTTTTCCACACAGAGCCAGGGCAGGCGTGGGGCTCCTCCGTGGATCTGTGGTGACGGCTCTGCTGGTCTTCTCCTCAGGTTCTCTTCTGGGGAGTTCGGGAAATGAAGAAGGTGCAGCTCCTCTCTGTGGATCGGCCCCAGGCTCTCATTGAGTGTGGAGGACAAGGTGTGAAGTCCTGTGTGATCCAGAGCTACAAGAACAACCCGAACTTCAGCATCCAGGCAGACGCTTTTGAAGTGGTGCGAGCTTCTCACTCTCCCGACCTGGCTCATTCCTCTTTTTTGCACAGATGAGATGTTTTAGGGTTTCAGATGTCCACTACCTGGGAGAAAGAATTAATTTAGTGAAAAGCCAGAAGTTCAGAATGAGATAAAATAGACTTTTGTTGTTGTTGTTGTTTTGAAACTTTTCCAGTGTGGATCATACGGCAATCAAAGCAGGTTGACAAACTTTTTCCTAGAGCAGTGGTTCCCAAAGTGTGGTCCCCAATTCATCAGCATCAGCATCACCTGAGAAGTTGTTAGAAATGCTCATTCTCAGGGCCGGCTGTTCTGAGTTAGAAACTATTGCAGGGAGGGCCAGATGTCTCTGGTTTAACAAGGTTTCCAGGTGATTCTGATATATGATAAAATTTAAGAACCACTGGCCTAGAAAACACTGTAATAAAATTTATTTTAATGGCTACATTTTTAAAAAAGTACTTGTACTTAGAATGTCAGGAGTTTACATGTGAATTTATGCTTCTGAAGTGATTTCTTTTGACATCTGTGCTTTTATTTATTTCAATATTTCAGCGTACTTTTTTGTGCTTTGATTTGAAACTAATTGCAAAGAAAAAATTGCTTTGCGCAACCCAGCCTGCTCCACTGGACATATATCCCCAGTTAGCAAAGCCTACGATGGAAGAATGTGCATGGTGTTTGCAAACCTTTTGTATCAGGCTGCATTGAGTCTCGGGGGCCACCAGGGAAAACAGGTGGCTGGGGCACTGTCCCTTCACTCTCAGCTCTGTATTAAATGGCTCGACTTTCATCTCTTTTATATAATGGGCCTGGATAAGCTGTCATTGGAGATGAGGGTTCTGCTGGCAGATAATGACAAAATAAAGAGGTCTGAAAATGACTGTCAGAGAGAGTGCAGAGGTGAGAGATTTTTGTAATTTAAACCTGGGACAAATTGTTACTAAGGCAGACTTCCTATTTGGGTAAATTACTCCCTGGCTTGGGAAGACACTGCTTCAGAGTTTTGGCAATCTGCAGGACTGGCCAGGAGGGACAGAATAGCAAGGCAGAGACAAGGGAGGCTGGATGCCCAGCTGGGTTTGGGTCTGCCCATGGAAGGGTCACCAGGGCTCAAGCAGCCAGGCCTAGCCCCTTCTTCATCTCAGCCTCTCTCTGCAGGAACTGCCTGAGAACGAGCTTCTGCACCCACCACTGAGCATCTGCGTGGTGGACTGGAGAGCTTTTGGGAGGAGTACCCTTGTGGGCACCTACACCATCAACTACTTGAAGCAGTTTTTGTGTAAACTCAGAGAGCCCCTTGCCCCCATCACACAGGTGGATGGAACACAGCTTGAGCATGGTGAGAAGCTGCTCCTAGATTTTGTAGCTGTAACTATGAAGTCATGGTGCCTGCAGGGTGCCTGCTGTGGGATTGGCTCAAAGAGGATGCTCCACACCTAAGTGGCTGGGTGGATCTTTCTGATGAGCTTGCTCCTGCAGGGGCCTCTGCCTTCTTTGGCTGCCACACTCTTACTTTGACTCACATTGGGTCAGTAACTCTAACATGCCTTCCTTGAATACGACTTACGCTCCTTCCTGCCTCCATGCTGACATTTTACTTGGCTCTGTGCTTAATGTTGTTTTAGTTTGTTCCATTTCGGATCTCAGGTGCACAAAGTTGAGTTCATTGCACGTCTCAGTTCCATGCTCTACAATCATCACTGGTCTATTCAAAGATTCTCTCATTCTATCCACTATCCTCCTTATTCCTTATCTCTAATCCCAGTGCCCTCCCCACTGCAGGCCCTACGCCATCATCCTTGTCAAATTTAAGTCGATTTAATCTACCTAAATAATATGATGCTATAATTTTCATTTGTTTTCTTATTCTTTTCACTCAATTCTCTGTTTTAAGCTCTATCCATATTGCTGTGTGTACATTAGCCTGTTACTATTACTCGCTGCATCTACAACACTTTACTTTTCCTTTCCTCTCAAATTAGACCCATTGGCTACCTCAACTCCCCTTTCCATGATCAGTGCTGCAATGAATATCCCTGTGTGTGTTCCGTGAGGGAAGATGCTATGTGGGAATTTCTCTGGAATGTACAACCAGGAGTGAGATCACTAGGTCCCAGGAAATACGCACATGTATTTTCATTAATTAGCGCCAGGGGGCACTCCAGAGAGCTACACTGATCTACACCAGTCTACATCAGTCTATACTGCCAGTTCTGCATTTGGAACCCCATTTTTCTCCTCTTCAGCAGCACCTGCTATTATCCAACTTTCTAGATTTTTGTTTTGCTTTGGTTTGGTTTTAGTTTTTTGCTACTCTGTGGACATAAATTAGTATCTAATTTTTATTTTAACTTGAATTTCTCTGCTTGCTACTGTTTGCACACCCTTCATACCCTTGCTGCCATATTAATCTTCCTTCTGTGATGCCAGTTCATGTCCTTTGCCCATACTTTACGTGCTTTAATTTTCTTTTTGATTCACAAATTCTTTGTATTTTCTAGATGTTAAAATCCTGTAGATTGCAGATATTGTTCATATCTTTTCCTAGTATAACTACTAACCTTGTCTATAATTCCTATCTATGAGCAGAAATCCTTAATTGAGATATACTCAGACCCCTCCATGTTTTAAACTTTATAGTTTATATTTTTAGTCTTATTTAAGAAACTTTTTCTCACTCCTTGGTCACAAAGATATTATCTTATATTTTCTTCTGCTAGCTTTATAATTTTAGCTTTCTCATTTAGATCTTTAATCATCTGCATTTATATATGATTTTAAGTGGAGATTCAGCTGCATTTTTCTCCATATAGAGCACCATTTTTCCCCCAAAGGGTCTGCTAACCTATCACTCATTTTCCCAATGATTTGTACCGCCATCTTTCTCATAACCAAGTTGTCATACATCCCCTGTCCATTTCTGAGATTTCTAGTCTGTCTCACTGGTTTCTTTGTCTCTATGCCCAGTATGGAGTAGATACCCATAAGAGTTTGTCGGGTTGGATTTGCTGTTGGAAAGTCAGCAAATGGGGAGAGAGAAACTCTGGAGTTTGTGGCAGCCATGGGGGTACCGAACTGGGAAGTGTTCCTGAGTATTGACTCCTACAACATAAAATGGAGAGATGAGGACCATTGGCAGTGAAGGACAGCATTATAACCTTTCTGTGGCATCAGCAGCCCAGTTAAGAATCTCATGAACTCTGGACATACCCCTGCTCCCTGCCAAGCACATGTACTTATGTGCCCAGAGTTCTGCCTACAGTTAGGGGCTTCATGGCTCTCTGGAGCTCCAAAGCCTCCCCAGATTAACACACAGCAGGGGGACAATCCCTGTAGACACAGAATCTGCACCCTAAACCTTGATTTTCATAATCCCAATGACCACGATTGATTAAAATTACTTTGAGGGATCAATAACAAATACAACCACTTATTGATGACCTATTATGTGCCAGATGCCTTACGTCATGGTCTCATTTCATCCTCCCAGTGAGATGGGTATTTTTACTGTCGTTTTATACATAAGAAAATGAGGCTCAGAAATATTAGCAACCTGACATATTTGAATCCAGATCTGTCTGATTCCTAGTATTAGGTCCCTGAAACGACCACCCTGTGATGCAGCCCAGTTCCCTGACCTGATGTGCTTTCATTTCAGAGATTTCAGATTCACTAACAGCCACCGAGTCCTCTGGAGCCCACAGCTCCTCCCAGGATCCCCCAGCAGATCACATTTATGTGGATGTTGAGCCACCTCCCACAGTGGTGCCCGACTCTGCCCAGGCCCAGCCGGCCATCCTGGTTGATGTCCCTGACTCATCCCCGATGCTGGAGCCTGAACACACACCTGTAGCCCAGGAGCCACCAAAAGATGGAAAACCTAAGGTCAGACTAAAATCCCTCTCCATATTTACAAGGCTCATTGGAGTTTGTATTGGAGGCCTCAGACAATATGAAGTTGCTTGCAGTGTGACCATGGGCAAGCAGCTTCACATTTCTGAGTATCAGTTCATCCTTTGTAAAATGAGGATACTGATACCCACTTCACAGCTTTGTTATAGAATCAGAAAGTTAATGTGCATGAAATTAAAGTGCTGGTCAAATGTGACAGTAATATTTAATTGAACGAAAACTCTTCTTAATTCATTAGCTTGGAAAGGCCATGGGTTTCTTCCTCCAAGTGTGTTCCACAAATATTTAGGTTCTACTTTGTACAAGATCATATGGGACCAAGAAGATGCATCTTTTGGATTCTAAAGAGGAGTAAAATAGTGACAGTTCTGGAAGGAGAGATTGACAAGTACATAAAGAACCATGAAACAAGGATATAGTTAATCTTTCTAAATTACATATTTGAGTGAAAAATCTTGGTGTATCAATTGAATTAAAAGAGAAGGCCATTTTAAGAATGTCTTAAGGGGGTGGGCATGGTGGCTTACACCTGTAATCCTAGCACTTTGGGAGGCCGAGGTGAGCAGATCACTCAAGGCCAGGAGTTCAAGACCAGCTTGGCCAACATGCTGAAACTCCATCTCTACTAAAAAAAAAAAAAAATTACAAAAAATTAGCCAGGTGTGGTGGCACTCACCTGTAATCCCAGCTACTCCAGAGGCTGAGGCAGGAGAATCACTTGAGCCTGGGAGGTGGTGGCTGCAGTGAGCTGAGATCATGCCATTGCATTCCAGCCTGGGCAACAGAGCGAGGAAAAAAAAAAAAAAAAACTCTTAAGGAACAGCCTGCCCAGCAAATGGTAAAGGCTGAAGTAAAAAGAAGAGTGGAAAGGTGAGATAGATGCATGGACATTTGCACAGGCTGCTCTAATTTCATCCATGGTCAGCGACTCTCTGTGACGCCTTACCAGGTCTGCTGCATTCCCCTAGCATTGCACCTGTGACTTTCTGTTGACTTCTCGGATTCAGTGTTCATCATTCAGTGTTCATCTCAGATTCATCATAAAATTGTGAGCCTCAGCAAAGAAGAGATAATTTTTCAACATCTCTATATCCCCTGCACTCGATAGAGTGCCTGGGTCGTACTACGACTCAAGAGATGACTTGGCGAGTGAATAGATGAATGCATGATGAGTGCTGCATCCATAGGCTCCAGCAGGACACCTGTCTTCTCCCACGAATGCCACCTTTCTGCCACACATCTATCACTCCCTCTCCTGCCACCCCATCAATTATGTGATAGAAGTCATTTACTTGTACCCATTCAAATCAGAAATGACACCAAAGAATTGCCTAAATTATGTACTTAATCCTCAGAACAGGGGTGGGTATTATTGTCCCTAGTTGAGGAAACAGAATTAAAACATTTATATTAATTGCTTAATGATTTATAACCCAGGTCTCTATGAAGCTAATGCCTTTTCTGCTATACTGCATTGCATCATATAGTCTAGTTCTCATTTGTTGCATGCCTAGCTCCTGTACTGTATCCAGTGTAGGATTGTGTCTAATTCTCCACACATCCTTAATGTCAAAAACAGTATCTCACATATGCTCAATAAATGCTAAATAAAAAATGAATGAATGAATGAATGAATGGATTCTTGAACTTTCATTTGTGGAAGTGATACAGAGAGCTGGTACCACAAAACCAGTGGATACCTCTGTGTGTTTTCCAGTGGACACCTAAATGTTTTCTTCCTCACAAGCCAGTTGACCACCAGGTGCAGCCAAATGAGGTTGAACTAATAACCCATTCCCTCATCCCTTGCCAGGATCCCAGGAAGCCTTCCCGGAGGTCCACTAAGAGGAGAAAGAGGACCATAGCGGATGAATCTGCTGAAAACGTGATTGACTGGTGGTCTAAGTATTATGCCTCCCTGAAGAAAGCCCAGAAGGTAGAGTCTCCCCTACCTATGGGAGTCAAGAGACTCATTGAGAAAACACAGCACCATCTCCCACCCTGAGTCCTACATAACCTCCTTTTAAATGCCACTATACATAGACCCCATTCAGGTGTGGTTCTGTTAACTGCAGAAGGGGAAAAAGCCTGGAAGAACCAGAGATCCTGAATTACAAAATTCCCACTTTTTGGCTGGAGCTGGCCCTAGGACACAAGCACTGCTGTAAACACTGGTAGGATGTTCAGTCTAGCATGGCATCTGGAGGATCTGTCCCCCAGCCAGACTCACGGGGGTCCAGCAGGGAGAAATAGGGTCTCTGGACAGGTGGGCATCAATGATTGGGGCCTCAGGAGATACCCCAGTCTAAGGGCCCCAGGTCTCCAGCAGGATTCTAAGTTCACATGGGAAACTATCAAAGGCAGAGGTCTTGGCCTTAGCGGATGGTATTATAAGTGGGTTTACATAGCAAGAGCAGGGCCTCATGTCCATGGAATGAGACAGATCTAGTTATAAAGCGGGAGAGCCAGTGGGGAGTAGGCCTGGAGAGTCTGGCAAAAGCTCAGCAACTGGATGTGGTAAGATTTCTCACCCCTAAGTACGAAAGGGAAGAAAAATTACTCCGATGTTATATTTAATTGAATGCGCTTCTGATCCTTTAGTTTGGAAAGGCTATGGTTGCATCTAGGACTATTTCTCAAATATTGATATATACCAAAAAAGCAAATGTTAGTCCCTGCCTCCAACCTCCCTCCTTTTGCTGCAATGGACACTACCACTTACTGTGAGAACTCATCCCTTTCCCCTTTCTCTGCTAACCTCCCCAACCTATGGTACCATCCCAAAGACCAGACACGCCAACAGACACAACTCATGGTGCAGATGAGGGAGATGCTCCAGGGAGGTGGAAAAATATTGGCGAGATAGTTTGCTTGCCTCGTGGCTGAGAAGGTACTGCATATAAGGGACAAAGATGTCTATAGCTTGATCACACTTTTCTTGGATGTGCGGATACCTCTTTTCTAGGATACGGCATCCTATTGGGCTTAACCTTCAGATCTTTACAGTGAGGCTTCATTTTGGGGGACTGCTTAGAGACTGTTTGAATACTCTTTTAAAATAGTGTCTCTGGGAATGCAGAGGGCTGAGATAATTGTTAGCAGTTGGAATTAATAAATCAAGTATTGCGGTGTCAATAATATTGTCTCCTCCTCTTTCAAAGGCAAAGGAGAGAAATCCCAAGGAAAAAAAAGGCAATACAGGTAAGCAGCTATTCTGGGGACATTTATCCATGGAATAGGGCCATTGTTACAAGAAAATTGTAAAATGGAAGCCACAGGAGGTGTATTAGAGCTCAACTCCCTCCTTTCCTGAGTTTAGAAACAATCTCAGGAAGATGACAGCACTTTAAAATGTGGTCATGTAGCTCTTGGTGCTGGGCTGGAACCAGATCTCAGTTCTTCTGAATTCATTTCGGTGCTGGAATGGACCCTTTGGCTCAAGTTCCTATGTTGACAGTCTTAATGTAGAAACCATAGAATAAAAATAGAAGCAATCTGGATGACTGGCAAAAATCAACATGATAAACTTTATTAGAGGTGAGTGTAAAGACCTGGATTTGGGTTCCAAAACTCAGTCTACAGGATTAGATAGATCTTGTTTGGCAGATCTTGTTAGGCCTCAGATTTCAAATGACCACAAACTCAATTCAAGCCAACAGTAGGTCTCAGCCTAAATACAATTGTAACACTAAGCAGCCAATGTTGTTTCATTTGACAGTGATAGAAGTGGAAAAACCAGAGCCAGGCTCAGTTTCTCAGACCACTCCTAATTAACACATGTAATTCTAAGACCAACCCCATGTCATAGGAAATAGTGTCTTCACCTTGCAAATGATGAAACAGAGGTCAAGTAAGTTGTTCAACATTACACAGCTAGAAAATAACAGAGCTAGAGTCTGTATCAGGTGGTTTCTCCCCTGCAGAGCCTGCTGCTAAAAAAATTACTGAGTAATCCCACTAACAATTTTGCACAAGACCCTTAGGATATTTGAGCCTCATATTGAACTAGATGTATCTCAAGTCCCTTAATGGATCTGAGAGAGTGTGACTCCAAAAAGCTTTGGAGTCAGTCCAAGTTCTGAGTCTGTTCTTGGCTAGTTGGGTGAATGGGCAAATTATTTATTCTCTCCGTGCCTAGTTTAGTGAGTTCTTACATGTACTGTAACACATTGGCCCTTAGAATATGGCCATTGCCCTATTCCTATTGCCCAGCCCTAGGGGATCCACTGACATTGGATTTATATGTGCATGGGGTGCCCTGCAGTCAAACACTGTACAGACTGTATGTAACAATCCTATGGCAAAAAGTTACTATTTCTTTTTAAAAAGAAGGGTCACAAGTTACTATTTCCTTTTTTTTTTTTTTTTTTTTTTTGAGACGGAGTCTTGGAGTCTCGCTCTGTCGCCCAGGCTGGAGTGCAGTGGTGCCATCTCAGCTCACTGCAAGCTCCGCCTCCCGGGTTCATGCCATTCTCCTGCCTCAGCCTCCCAAGTAGCTGGGACTACAGGCACCCGCTACCATGCCTGGCTAATTTTTTGTATCTTTAGTAGAGACGGGGTTTCACCGTGTTAGCCAGGATGGTCTTGATCTCCTGACCTCGTGATCCACCCGCCTCGGCCTCCCAAAGTGCTGGGATTACAGGCGTGAGCCACCGTGCCCGGCCACAAGTTACTATTTCTGAAGGGTCACAACTAGGGCATGTCAGAGAAAAAGGAAAGAAGGAGCTTGGCTTTGTTCCTTCTCATCTCGACCACCATGAGAAATCCAATTTCTGCTGAATATCCACAGAGGCAAAGCCAGACGAGGTAGTGGTAGATATAGAAGATGGCCCAAAGAAGAAGAAAGACAAAATGCTCAAGAAGAAACCCAAAGATGATGGAATCCCCAACCTGGCCGTCTTGCAGGTACGTGGGGACACAGGCATCTCTGCCATGGATGGGAAGGGATGCTCAGCAATGAGCTTCCGTTAGTGCTTTGGTCAACCCTACTCATGCCTTTGTTTGACTATTTTGTCTTCATTATCACCAATGTAGAGAAGTAAACTTTGATGTACATTTAAGCTAAGACAGGAAGCTTATTCATTTTCCATTTTCCATACCCTCATATTGAGAAGGGGCGTAACTTAAATTGTTTAATGTGGACCTTACAAAGTAATATACAGCATTTAAGCTCCCCTTGGCTCATCTCTAGGTGCTTGTCATCATCATGCAAATGTGTACACACTCAAGGTAGTAAGAGATTTAACTCCAACTAAAGTCAGCTCCATTAGGCCAATTTTAACATTAGTTAGAGGGTATTAGCTAGAGGTATATTGATGGCTATGAAAATTTGAAGGGTGAAAATTATATATATAGATAACCAATTTGGATAAGCAATTTATATAGGAAAGTTGAATAAGTAAATTATACTACCAAACATAAAACTCAATCTTGCATTTCCAAAGCTTATATATAAACTTCATGTCTATATGCATTACAATAAAAACAAATCTTCCATCACCTTATATGTGTTAAGAACTGGATATTTAATGAACATTATTGATTTGAATCTCCTCAAAGTATTATAGTCTATATCCAACAACCAATGGCATCAACTAGCTCTAAAAGTTTTGTTGTATCTATACTTATATATTACAATTTTTTTAATTTACCTATACTTTTTGGAATTTAAAAGTTCATCAAATCATTTCATAAAATTCATATGTATTTTCAGGAGTGCTGAGCCAATCCCTGTTCCTTATCTTGCTGCAGATAAATTACCAATGGCCTCAGATTTTCCCAAGGAGCATATATCAAGGCTGGTTTTGGAGAATCTTGGCACTTCTCATTAAATCAATCCTGAGCTTTCCTTCCTCTTAGCACAATCTTCTCCCTTTTCCCTAAAGATATATGATGGTGATCTCGAGAGTGAATTCAACAATTTTGAAGACTGGGTGAAAACTTTTGAGCTCTTCAGAGGCAAGTCTACGGAAGATGACCACGGTCTTGATGGAGACCGAGTCATAGGAAAATTTAAGGCAGGTTCCATTGTTAATCCTTTCATTTGGCTCTCCCTGTCCATAAACGTCAGGTATGACTCAATTCTGTTAATGGAATTGTGGTGTGGGATGTGTGTAGTGAAAATCCTTAATTTTTACTCAAGGCCCTCTCTAGAACTCCACAAAACCTAGCCCCAGTCTTTTAAGATATTTTTGGTTTGTGACCAGTGGATTGGAGCTCAGTCTGGTGAAAAATAAGGAGACAGAGTCATTACCTGAAAGGAACACTGAACTTTACTTTGTTCTCTCCACCCCTGGCCTACCAAATATGTGATTTATGCAAGCCTACCAGTTGGATGATTAAACTAATCAAGCAACACAAGCCCTTCATCTGGCAGACTTGCAGTGTGAACATCACAAAGTAGTAGCCAGCATTCACTATACACATACTACAAGCTGGGCCCTTTCTATGCAGCATGCTGTGTTGGAAATAGCACAGGCATTACAGTTTGCCCATCTGGATTCAAACCCTAGTTATAGTATTAACCAGCTGTGTGATCTGGAACAAAGTGCTTCACCTGCCTAAGCCTCAGTTGCTATGTCTGGAAATAGGAATACTGCAATCAGGATTGAATGAATGAGATAATGGGGGAAGCACTAGCATAGCACCCCACATGTTAAAGGCACTTCGTGTCCCATCTGTTCTTTTCCTCATATAACAGTCCTGTGAGGGGGGTGTTAATGTACAACACCAATTCACTGGTGTACCATGAAGAAGCTCAGATGCAAGCAGGCTACATAAATTGCCCCAGGACACCCACTGGCAAGTTTAGCCCAACCCAGGTCCTGCAGATTCCCAGGCTGTGCTCATTTTCCCAGCACTGTGCTCTCTGTGGGTTTTGGTGGGACATATGACCATCTCATTTCAGTGGGTTGTGTTTTGTGGTTCCAGGGCTCCTTCTGCATCTACAAAAGCCCCCAGGAATCTAGCTCTGAGGACAGCGGGCAGCTGAGAATCCAGCAAGGGATTCCGCCCAATCACCCTGTCACAGTGCTGATCAGAGTATACGTTGTCGCGGTGAGCCATCCTTTTTTGCTCTGAGAGGGTGTATTTATCTGCTCAGGCTGCCATAACAAAATATATGGCAGACTGGGAGGCTTAAACAACAGAAATTTACTCTCCCACAGTTCTGAATGCCATAAGTCTGTAATCAAGTTGCTACCAGGGTTGGTGTCTTGTGAGGCCTCTCTTGCTGGCTTGTGGATGGCTGCCTTCTTGCTGTGTCCTCACACGGCCTTTCCTCTGTTCACATGTATATAGGGAGAGAGCGAGCTCTGATATCTCCTCCTCTTCCTGTAAAGACAATAGCCCTGTCATATTAGAGCAGCACCACTATGACCTTATTTAACCTTAATTACCTCCCTAAAGCTGTGTCTCCAACTACAGTCACCTTAGGAGTTAGGGGTTCAACATATGGGGGTATGAAGTTAGGATGGCAAAACAGACATGCTATGGCTTTTCTGAGCATATAGGACTGTTCTGTCTGTGTAGTTTTATCTGCTCCCTGTGGTTGCCTATGGCAGGAGAGGGAACCAAATAGGAGGGAAGCAGGAAACTACAGGAAAGACAGTTTGGGGGAAGGACCAAGGCAGAACAGGGCAGCAATTACTGTGAAATTCTCCTCCCACAGCCATGCCTCTGCACTACTGCAGTAGGAAATTTCACTTTGAATGTATTTCCAAGAAAGATGTTAACTCCTCTAAGCTTCCCTCTTTCTGATAATGACAGCACAAAACTTTGATTATGAAACTTTTCGGCCTCATTAGCAGAAGCTCAGGGCCAAATTTAATGCTCGATCAAAGCAACTGTATGAACCCCAATGGTTCATGGATTTGCTTTAATCTCCTGACCTTGGATGTGGTTTTTGTAATTGTATTTTATTATAATGCTCTTATTTTATATCAACCATTTGCTTGCATTGCCTACATTCTTTCAAAGAAACATAAATGTAACATAAAATAAAAATGAATTATCCTTTAATGCTAAGTGAGAAATAAATGTTCTTCCACATGCAGTTCTCAGGTTTCCTTCATCATCCTCTGTATCATCACCACAACCACCATGTGCCAGGGATGTCGTGATGAAAAGAACACAGTCTCTGTCTTCAGGGAAGTCACAGTGTAGCTGGAAAGATGAGAAGAACTTAGTCACTGACAATGTTGGGTAGTCAACATGAAACACCACCCTCAGGATGCTTTAGACTAACCTTTTCAAAATTCTGTTCAGGAGGTCACTTGTTTTGGGAGAAATAGGCATTCCTTAGGAAACAGAACTATGTTCAAATAAATTTGAGAAATAGCGCGTATTTCCTTCTCCAGCCTTTGAGATTCACAAAGCTCATTAGCACATTCAAGGCTCTGAGAATTTCAGAAGCAAATAAACCTATTTAGTAATCTTGAACAGCATTTTCTAAACTTTTGCCTCATACCTTTTTCCCCCCTACAGAAAATCTTACAGAGCTAAAGTTCTCTAACATACAGTTTGGGGAATCCAGAAATAGTATGAACAGTAGGAAGGAGAGGGAAGAATTTCTGTGAACTACAGAGATTGGAGAAAGATCCGTCTCCTTATTCATGTATTCATTCAGAAAATATCTACTGCACACATTTTATGTGTTTAGTATCTTCTAGGCAAAGGCCAGATAAACAGATCAGGTTTCTGTTCAGGAGGTAGCATGGGGGAGGGAGGCCTTTGGCTGGAACTTGACAACAGGAGGGACTTGAACAAACAGGGAGTCAGAAGATGGCAGTCCTAGGTAAATTCACTACAGTTATGGACAGTCAGTACTTTCACTGATATTTCTAGCAGTCTGATTATGTGTGGTTTGCTCTCATACTAATAATTAATTAAATGAATTCTCAAACCTTTTAATTAAAAGAACACTAACAAGTAAAAAAAAATACTCAAAACTCGCATAAAGAAAGAAATCAAATTTCCCCACCTCTTTTTTTCCTCACTTAACAAGATAGATTGGCCATTTTTTTCTAGATTAGTATGTACAGGTCTTCATTCCTTTTAGCATTTTCTTGAATAAATGTATTCATTTATTCAACAAATATTAAGACCCTGTTCTATGTCCTAGAGGTAAAGTAATGAACAAGATAAACAGTGCCCTTGCTGTCACGGAGATTACATACTAGTTGAGAGTGATGTGGGAATTAGGAAGATATAAAAATAAACAAAGGTAACAGATAAATTAACAGGAGTTGTGTCAGATAACTGCTTTGTAAATAATTAAAATTGGCTGATGTGACAAGAAGAAATGGGAAGGACTGTTTTGCATTGTGTTTCTTCCCAAGTAATCAACAAATAGGTTGCTTACAATTTTTGGCTATTAAACAGTGTTCTAGTGAATATCCTTGAACATACAGCTTTATAGGCTCACACTATTTTATCTACAGCATAGAATCCTAAATGTGGAATTGTTTCTCAGCTTTCATTGCTGCAGAGTTTCTCCATCTTTTTGGATACCATTTCTTACCATCCTCCTACTCTGGCCTTTCCTTAGAAAGTATTTGCTTTTGACAGTTTAAGGCTTAGGTTGTCTAGAATCAGACTTTACTCTCAGAAACAGATGATTCAGCTGGTCAGTGCTAAATGCAAGAGTCATAGGGTCATGGATTCAGAGACCATTAGCTCTGGGAAGAGCCTTCAGGTCCACCCCATGATTTTACAGATAGATCTCAGACGACATGACTTGCCCAATATCACACACTACTTAGAAATGTAGTCAGGCCAGGTGTGGTGGCTCATGCCTGTAATCCCAGCAGTTTGGGAGGCCAAGGTGGGCAGATTGCTTGAGCTCAGGAGTTTGAGACTAGCCTGGGCAACATGGTGAAACCCCATCTCTGATACAAAAATTAGTGGGGTGTGGTGGCTCATGCCTGTAGTTCCAGCTACTTGGGAGGCTGAGGTGGGAGGATCACTTGAGCCTGGGGAGGATCACTTGAGCCTGGGAGGCATAAGTTGCAGTGAGCCAAGACTGCACCACTGTATTCCAGCGTAGGTGACAGAGCAAGATACTGTCTAAAAAAAGAAATATAGTCATATGTCTTTTAACTATGGGAATACATTCTGAGAAATGTGTTGTTAGGCTGTTTCAGTGCTGTGCAAGTGTCAGACTGTATTTACACAAACCTAGATGGTATGGCCTCCTACACGATAGTATAGCCTATTGCACTCCTATGCTATAAACCTGTATAGCACATTACTGTATAGACTACTGTAGGCAATTGTAACACAATGGTATTTGTGTATCTAAACGTAGAAAAGGTACAGTAAAAATACAGTATAAAAGATTTGAAAAAATGGTACACCTGTCTAGGGCACTTACCATGAATGGAGCTTGCCAGACTGGAAGATTCTCTGGGTGACTCACTGAGTGGTGAGTGAATGTGAAGGCCTAGGATGTTACTGTCTGCTACTGTAGAGTTTAGAAACACTGTACACTTAGGCTACACTACATTTATAACACATATTTTTCCTTATTCAATAATAAGTTAGCTTACTATAACTTTTTTACTTTATAAACTTTTAAGTTTTTTTAACTTTTGACTCTGGTCAAGACAACATTTAGCTTAAAACATGAACACATTGTTCAGCTGTATGCAAATATGTTCTTGAGATCCTTAGTCGATAAGCTTTTTTCTATTTTAAAATTGTTTTTTTTATTTTTTAAACTTTGTTGTTAAAAACTAAGACAAACAAACACACACACATTAGCCTAGGCCTGCACAGGGTCAGGATCGTCAGTATCCCTGTCTTCTACCACCACATCTTGTCCCATTGGAAGGTCTTCCAGGGCAATAACACGCATGGAGCTGTCATCGTTTATAGTAACACCTTTTTCTGGATGCCTTCTGATGGACCTGCTTGAGGATGTTTTACAGTTAACTTTTTTAATAAATAGAAAAAGTACACTCTAAAGATTAAATAGTAAATACATAAACCAGTAACATCATTATTTATTGTCATTGTCAAGTATTATGTACTGTACATGATTATATACTTTTATATGACTGTTAGCACAGTAGGTTTGTTTATAGCATCACCACAGACATGCGAGTAATGTGTTGCACTACAACGCTGCAACAGATATGTCACTAGATCATAGGAATTTTTCAGCTCCATTATAATTTTATAGGACTGCCATCGTACATATGGTCAGTCCTTGACCAAGACATCATTAAGCGGTGCGTGACTGTAGAACAAGAACTCAAACTCATGCCTTCTGCCTCTTGGTCCAGCATTTTTCTCATTTTTCTGTACCAAGAGCTTCTTTCCACTGAGGAGATGACTCCAGAGAAAGTTGAACTTGGGCAAAGCCAATAATTTTTCTTTTTAACAGCAAAATGTAGATGGTAAAGTGGTGGCTCTTAACCTTGGCTGCACACTACAATTATCTAGGGAGTTTTTCAAAAGCCCAAAGCCCTGGCCCATTAAATCAGACTATCTTGAGACAGAAGTCAGGCATTAGCATTTTTGAAAGCACCAAGGTAATCCCAGTGTACAACCAATGTTGACAGCTATTGAACCAAAGACATTTTCTTTTTCCTTTCCAGGCATTTAATCTTAGTCCAGCTGATCCAGATGGCAAATCAGATCCCTATATTGTGATCAAGCTTGGCAAGACAGAAATCAAAGACCGGGATAAATACATCCCCAAACAACTGAACCCAGTATTTGGAAGGTCAGTGGCCATCTGGGCTGTGTTTTATTGTCCTTTCTGCATTTGCTCCTGCTGTGTTTCTGTGGGGATGGTGTGTGTATGTTTGTGTTCCTGGGTGAAATGGTGCCAGGAGGTTAAATACTGGCTTCTGCTCTTGGTAATAACCAACCTAACCTACGTCCACGGAGCAGGGTTGAATTCTTTCATGGTCCCCTGAGGAATTTGGTGGTACTTGGTGATCTTCTTACCCATAGCTTTCTTTACTATATATTTTTTTCTTTTTCTTTTTTTGTGAACTTAAGTAGAGAAATATATACCCACAGCTTTCTAATTACAATTTTCTGGATTTCAGATTTAATAGTCGTTGGATTCAGCCTCATGCTTTTGAACAGAGCAGAGATTTCCTTTTTATAAACAAGGCAGCCAAGGTCTAGGGAGGTTAAGAAACATATTCATGTTCAGATGACACAATTGAAGGATAATGGGCCAGAAGTTTAGTCTTCTGTCTCCTACTAAAGGGATTTTTCCATCATATTATTTTGTGGTTCATTTGAGGTGACCCCTGAGGTCAAAAAGTTGGAACTTTGTCCTCAAGTTGTGCTTTGTTTTCCTGTAAAGCGTTAAAAGCTATTGCATTTGTGTAAGGGGAATAGGCATTCGCCAGCTCACAGCAACCCTGCATGCTCACTGATCCTCCAATATGATATGCTAAGCATTGATGGTTCCCTGTTTGAGTTTGTGCACCTGTCTGTCATTCACTCTGGAATCAAAGTGGCCTGGGTTTCACTCTGCTACATACAAGCTCTACAACCTTATGCAGATGGCTTAACCTCTCTGTACCTAGTTTTCCTGACCTGCAAAGCAGCAACAGTACACCTGACTGTCAGATTCCTTTAGAAGATTAAATGTGTAAAGCACCTAGCACATCACATTGCCTATGCCAGCACACGATTGACACTCAGAATCTATTAGTTCCCTTGCTCCCCACCTTGGTAATTATTGTAGCAATGGATACATCTTTAGTGTGTTTAATTTCTTTTTTCTTGAGTAAGCAGGAACATGGGATAAAAAATCTCCATTGGCTCCATTTAAATTCATTTACACATCTGTGATCACTTTGGAGCCTCTGCCATTTAATCAGCACTAGCCTCTTACATTTTATTGCTCCTGAGGAAATGAGGGCAATAAATGATCTTGCCTTTCCAGATTAATGAGAATGACAGTACTGGGGAAACTTACCCTTGCTTCCCTCATCCAGAGATGACCTTTATCATCACCTGCCACTTATGTAACTAGTGCTTCAGTGTGACAATCGCTTGGCAGGCACTTTTTATGAGCTACTTTTACCACAGTGCCATGAACTAGACTTGTTTTACTACCCGTGCTATATGGCCATGGCAAACAAGAGAAGAGGATGATGAAGTCAATGTTCCCTCCTGCCTCTGACATTGCAGCACCTCATCCAAAAGCTCTCCAGATGTAGATGTTTTGTTGGATATGTGTTTAATTTTTACTTAGGAACAAAAGTTTCCAGCACAATCCCACAGTGTTCCAGCAGGAAGAGTAGAGGGCTCTTGTGCCTGATGCAGGGTCTGCGGAATCCTTCCTCATAACTTCAGTATCGGTGTGAGGGTGTCACAGCCTCCAACCCCTGGTGCTCTGGTATCTTGTGTTGCTTTTCTTCATAGCCCCTGACATGGATTAGATGTTTATGGGTTTATTGGCCATCTCCCATCTCCCCACTAGAATGTAAGAAGTATTTGAGCAGGGACTTAGTCTAGTCTGGTTAACGCCACATCCCCAGCACCTAGGACAGGGCCTGGCACACAGCAGGTGCTCAATATGTATTTGTGGATGAACAGATGGATGGATGGATGAGTGGGTGGGTGGCTAGATGGACAAAATGCCAGTCAGTTGTCAGTGGGATTTAATGAGGCCCTATCTCTGCATCATCTTGATATGGTGCATGTCTGTAGGCTTTGAAAGTTTCTTCCTCATGGCTCTTACGGTTTCCTAGAATGTTTCCCATTGTCTCCACCACCTTGATAATTAACCATAAAGCAAAATGATGAGATCCTAATGGGTTAATAAACCAGCTATATCTCCCCTTACTCATTCACATCTGTAGGACTTTGTCCTTGCTGTGCCCTCACCATGACATGCTTTTCCTTTTCTTGTCCACCTGCAGAACTTCATTTATTCCTCACAATTACTGGGAATCCACCATGTGTCAGGCACACTGCTAAGTGCTGGGACACAGTGAGGACCAAGCCACAGTCTGTACCTTCAAGGTGCCCATGAATATTGAGAGAACATCAAATAAATGCGTGATTACAATAGGCTGCTGCAAGTCCTATGAAGACCCTAGGAAGGCATAAGACCCTCTTGGGAGTGTTGAGGGGGTAGGAAGGGAGGGGTGTTCTTTGCCCTGCAAAGTCCAGAGTGTAGGGAGGATGTGATAGGGCAGGAACTATGGGTATCAATCAGGGTTCCACCATAGGAAGGGACCTAGCAGAGGAGAGAGAGAGAATTTCCCAGGGCTTCCTTAACAAAGTACCATAAACTGGGTGGCTGAAACAACAGAAATTCATTCTCACAGTTTGGGATACTGAAAGTGTGATGTTCTGGGCTGCTTCCTTCTGTGGGCTGCAAGGGAGCCCCTATTCCCTGCCTCCCTCCCAGCTTCTGGTGATCTGCTGGCAATCCCTGGTGCTCCCTGGCTGGTAGATGCATTGCTCCAATATCAGCCTTCATCTCCACATGGCCTGCTCCCTGCGTCTCTCCACATCATCTTCCCTCTGTGCACATCTGTCTCTGTGCCAAGTTTTCCTCTTTACAAGGACACCAGTCATACTGCATTAGAGCCCATCCTAATGACCTCATTATAGCTTGATTACCTCTATTAAGACCTCACTTCCAAATATGGTCAGATTTTGAGGTGCTGGATCTGGAGCTTCAACTTATCTTTTGGTGGAGACACAATTCAACCCGTAGCAATATATACCGCTTTTGCTCTTTATTATGAGATTATTGTTTTTGCTCTTAAGCATTTTCAACTGGTTAAAGCCTACTTAGTTATCAAGGAGAATCTTCTTCAATTAAACTCAACTAATTGTGGATGTTAATTACATCTACAAAATGCCACCATAGCAACACCTGGATTAGTGTTTGATTGAATAACTGGAGACTATAGTCAAGTAGACACATGAAACTGACCGTCACCCTGTGAGTAGATTGCAAATGTTTTTTCTTTCCAATCAGGTCGTCATTTTGGTGACAGACTATGTGCCACCTACTGGAGAGGTATAAAGGGTGCATGACCCTGTTTCCATGGAACCTACACCCTTACGGAGCAGGCAGGGAATACAAAAAAAGAAAAATCAGGCAGATATAAAATTGCCTGTATGATGAATGCTATAAGGGAGAGGTACAGGGGCCTTTGAGTCTGTATAATCGGAGAGCTTGACCTGGTTGGGAAAATGGCTAAGATTAGAAGTTCTGCAGATCTGGAGCAGGGAGAACTCCCATCTGCACTCAAGGCTCAGCCAAAGAGTCATCTCTGTGAAACCTTCTGTTGTCACCCCTCCCCAGACAGGTGTACTAGTAACACCCTGCCCATAACTCTGTTGGAGCTCCTGCCACCTGATTTAGCCATATTCTTATTTGCCTTCCCCACTGGAAAGAAATTGTTTTACTTATCTCTTAAAAATCGCAGTGCCTGGCTCATAGTAGACACACAATAAATGCTGAATTAAAGAATGAATGAATGACCAAATGAACAATGGAACATTGTTCCTCTGAAGCTCAGAGGCTCTTCATGCTTTCACCGTCTCAGTTTTGGCCCATTTCATGATGCATTCTGTTTTCCCAAACCACCCTTGCATCTAGGGATAGTACCTCATTGACACAAGTTGGTATAAGGCTAATTTTTCCCTGGGTGACTGGAAGTTCAACCATAGTGGTCTGTTTTTGGTGACTTTTTTTTCAAGACGGAGTTTTGCTCTTGTCGCCCAGGCTGGAGTGCAGTGGCGTGATCTTGGCTCACTGCAACCTCCACCTGCCGAGTTCAAGCTGTTCTCCTGCCTCAGCCTCCCAAGTAGCTGGGACTACAGGTGCCTGCCACCATGCCAGGCTAATTTTTGTATTTTTCGTAGAGGCAGGGTTTCACCATGTTGGCCAGGCTTGTCTCGAACTCCTGGCCTCGAGCGATCCACCTGCCTTGGCCTCCCAAAGTGCTGGGATTATAGTTGTGAGCCACTGCTCCCGGCCCTGTTTTTGGTAACTTTTATTGACAGCTCCGTTTAAAATTTAGGTGAGATTAATATATGGACCCACAGCTTGGGGAGATGGGCCAGGGTGATTAAGTCTTCTGTCATGGTTGCCAGCAGCAGTTAAGTCCTTAATAAGTCCTTCCAGTGACAGTAATGGTGACGGCTCAGGGGCACGTGGCTGGAGGCTTCCTTGTGATGCACCTGCAGAGTATCAATTACAGTTTAGAATGTAAATCTTGGAGCTCAGGCAGGAAATACTATGCCTTCAGATGGAAGACATATGGATTTCTTTCCCACACAACCATATCCCTGGCCTGCTACAGCCACTTCTGTCAATTACAGTCACTGGAGCTGTCCAGCGTCTCTGCTTTTTTCTCTCTGAGGAGGGTTAATTGGCTTGGGCATGCTGCAGTTGCTGTGCCTGCTTCACTGGGGAGTAAGTGTCAGGGCTAAGTGGATCTGACCATGAGGGCAGCAGCCCAGACAGCCCTGTGGACATGCAGGGAAATAATGGGCTCGCATTCTCCTTCCTCCCCCTCCTCTTTGTCCATCTCTCCCAGCCCAGCTCATCCTGTACCAGAGCAGACAGTCTACACAGCTGGAGAATACTGCTGTGTCCTTGATTTTGTTTTCAGGAAGGCATTTCCCTATAACTCAAGAGTTTTGCTTAACATTTAATTTTCAAGTACCAGTCCCGATGCAGTAGCATTGGGTAATTTATCATCACAGAAAATTGGACAGCATTAATGTTCCTTGAGACACCTTGCGTTGGTGTGGTTTCATGGAAGGAGCACTGAGTTAGGAATTAGGAACCTGGCACTTATCTCAGATTGGCCTGATTGATGATCTTGGGCAAGTTGCTAGTGTTCTCTAGATTTCAATTTCCTTATCTGTAAAATGAAGGGATTGGATATGGTGATTTCTGAGATCTCTTACGGTTCATGGAAACATTTATTTTGTGTGCACTTTCTGCAGGTCAAGTGTAGGCTCCAGCAATGCAGAGACCAAAAAAAAAAAAAAAAAAAAAAAAAAGGGCAGGTCCCTATTCTCAAGGGGCTCATAGTCTTGTAGAGACAACGCTTTGGTCTTGCAATTCTATGTTTTTATAATTTTTCATCCTTGATAAAGTTTTCATTTAAAATACATGTAGCTAGTACTTGTTGATGAAGCAACAATGGAGGGGAAGGGGAATGGCAATATATTTGGCACCAGTTGAATGCTTGAAAGTAAAATATGTGTTTTATAGAAACAATACTGCATTTAAACCCCATGCTAAATTGTAAAGAAGACATATATACTCGTTTATAATATGGAGGCTAAGAGGAATTAAATAACTTTCCCAAAGTTTTACAATCAGGAAGTTGCAGATTCAAAACCAAAATTAAAAATCAGTCCTGTTTGAAACCAAAATCCAAAGTTTTTCCTCTCCATCATGCTGTCACCCTAGTTGAAGACTACAAGATGTGGCCCATGAAAAGGGGAGATTATTGGCTATTTGAAATTGATAACAAAATTGAAAATTGTTTGTACTGCAATGAAAAATTAAACCAAACAAATATCTGCTAAGTATTAACTGAGGTGCTGAGTGTTTAATGAGTTCACATGAATAGCGGGCTAGCTAAAAATGAAGCTGGGAATGGTTCCCTGTGTCACCAAATGTTACTGACTCTTGAAGTCTCTGCTTGGACTGCAGGTCATTTGAGATCCAAGCCACATTCCCAAAAGAGTCCCTGCTCTCCATCCTGATCTATGACCATGACATGATTGGCACAGATGACCTTATTGGTGAGACCAAGATCGACCTGGAGAACCGCTTCTACAGCAAACACCGAGCCATCTGTGGCTTGCAGAGCCAGTATGAGATGTAAGTTCTTTCTCCCCGGGAGACACTTGGTATTCTGAAGCTGTTGCAGGCTTCAGGGCTCCAGATTCTGCATCCCAGTTGTCCATCTCTAGGAAGGCCAGACCAGGCTCAGCTTTAATGTCTCAAATGGGCTCCACATCAGCAGAGCTGGCTTGGGAAGACTCTGTTCAGTGCATTTGAGAATCATCGTGACTGAGGAGGCAGCTCTGACTGAGAACCAAGGGCAGGTTCTTCAAGAGTCAAGAGCTAAATGTATGTGTTCACTCAGTCAGAGATGTGCCTTGAAATAGGGTTCCCCTGGTGGAGAATAATGCTAGAAGAAGAATATTAATATAATATAAATGCCAGTGTCCAAGCTAATTATAACACTCATGTACTTTTGATAACAAAGCACTTTATATGGAGTATCTCATTGAGTTTTCTGAACCACCCTTTGAGGTGTTGTCCACATTTTACAAATGAAGAACTGACCCAACTTCCACTCTTTTTTCAAATGTATTTTTAATTTTTGTGGGTACATAGATGTGTACATGTGTGTGTATATATATATATATATACACATATGGGGTATATGACATATGTATGCATGTATACATATATATGGGGTATATGACATATTTTGATACAGGAGTATAATGCATAATAATCATATCAGGGTAAATGAGATATCCATCACCTCAAATATTTATTCTTTCTTTATATTATAAACATCCAATTATACTCTCTTAGTTATTTTAAAATAGACAATAAATTATTGACTATAGTTGCCCTGTTGTGCTATCAGATACTATGCCTTATTCTATCTAAATATATTTTTGTACTCATTAACCATTATCCACTCTCTATCTCCATGAGTTCAAGTGTTTAAGTGAGAACATGCAAAGTTTGTCTTTCTGTGCCTGGTTTATTTTACTTAACCTAATGTCTTTAATTCATTTTGATTTTATTTTTGCATATGGTGAGACATAGGGATCTACTTTCATTCTTCTGCATATGGATATCCAGTTTTCCCAGCACCATTTATTGAAGAGACTCCCCTTTCTCCGATATATCTTTTTGGCATCTTTTTTGAAAATGAGTTCACTGTAGATGAATAGATTTATTTCTGGGTTCTTTATTCTGATCCGTTGATTTATGTGTTTGTTGTTATGCCAGTACCATGCATGCTCTTCTGGTTACTATAGCTCTGTAGCATAATTTGAAATCAGGTAATATGATTCCTCCACTTTTGTTCTTTTTGCTTAGAATAGCTTTGGCTATTCTGTGTCTTTTGTGGTTCCATGTAAATTTTAGGATTTTTTTTTCTATTTCTATGACGAACGTCATTGGTACTTTGATAGAGATTTCACTTAATCTGTAGATTGCTTTGGGTAGTATGGACATTTTAACAATACTGATTCTTCCAATCCATGAACATGGAATATGTCTCTGGTTTTTTGTATGCTCTTCAATTTCTTGCACCAATGTTTTACAGTTTTCATTGTAGAGATTTTTTCTGTCTCAAAGTTTATTCCTGGGTATTTTATTTGTAGCTATTGTAAATGGGACTACTTTCTTGATTTCTTTTTCACATTGTTCACTGTTGGCATACAGAAATGCTACTGATTTTTGTACCTTGATTTTGTATCCTGCAACTTTACTGAATTTATCCATTCTAATGGTTTTCTTGTGAAATCTTTAGTTTTTTTTTTTTTTTTTTTTTTAAATATAAGATCACATTATCTACCCACAAGGATAACTTCTTCCTTTCCAATTTGGATGCCCTTTATTTCTTTGTCTTATCTGATTGCTCTAGCTAGGACTTCCAGTTCTATGTTGAATAACAGTGGTGAAAGTAGGCATCCTTGTTTTGTTTCAGATCTTAGAGGAAAGCCTTTCAGTTTTCCCGATTCAGTATGATCCTAGCTGTGGGTCTGTTGTGTATGTTTTTTATTGTGTTGAGCTATGTCCCTTCTATACTCACTTTTTTGAGGGTTTCTTAAGTTATGAAGGAATGTTGAATTTCATCAAATGCTTTTTAAGTGTCAATTGAAATGATCATATGGTTTGTGTCCTTCATTCTGTTGATAATGATGTATCACACTGACTGATTGTGCATGTCAAATGATCATTACATCCCTGGAATAAATTCCACTTGATCATGATGAATGATCATTTTAACATGATGTTGAATTTGGTTTGCTAGTATTTTGTTGAAAATTTTTCTTGAACATTTTTGCATCAGTGTTCACCAGGGATCTTGGCCTATAGTTTTCATTTTGTGATGTGTCTTTGACTGGTTTTGGTTTTGGGGTAATACTGGCATTGTAAAATGACTTCAGAAGTATATCCTTTTTCTCTGTTTTTCAGATTGGTATTAGTTCTTTAAATGTTTGGTAAAAAATCAGCAGTGAAGCCTTGGATCCTGGGCTTTTCTTTGCTAGGAGACTTTTTATTACAGCTTCAATTTCATTACTTGATATTGATCTATTCAGGTTTTGAACTTCTTCATGGTTCAATCTTGATAGGTTGTATGTTTCTAGGAATTTATTTTTTCTAGGTTTTCCAATTTATTTGCTAATTTCCAAATTTTCTAATTTATTTCTAACATATCATTAGTAGCCTCTAATAATCATTTGAATTTCTGCAGTATTGGTTGTAATGTCTCCTTTTTCATCTGTAATTTTATTTATTTAGGAGTTCTCCCATTTTTCTTAGCCTAGCTAAAGAGTTGCCAATTTTGTTTTTTTTGAAAAACCAACTTTTCATTTTGTTAATCTTTTCATTTTTATCATTTCAATTTCATTTATTTATGCTCTGATCTTTATTATCTCTTTTTCTACTAATTTTGGGTTTGGTTTGCTCTTGATTTTCTAATTCATTAAGATACATTGTTACATTATTTATTTGAAGTTTTTCTACTTTTTTGATGTGGGTGCTTATTGCTATAAACTTTCTTCTTAGTACTACTTTCATTGTGTCCCATAAGTGTTGGTACATTATGTTTCCATTTTCATTTGTTTCAAGAAATTTTAAATTTCTTTCTTGATTTCTTCATTGTCTCACTGGCCATTCAGGAGCATATTGTTTAATTTCCATGTGTTTGTATAGTTTCCAAAATTCTGTTGTTATTGATTTTGAGTTTTATTCCATTGTGGTCACAGAAGATACTTGATACAATTTCAATTTAAAAAAATTTTAAAGACTTGTTTTGTGGCCTAATGTGTGGTCTATCCTTGAGAATGTTCCATGTGCTGAGGAGAAGAATGTGTATTCTGCAGCTGTTGCATGAAATGTTCTGTAAACATCTATCAGGTCCATTTGGTCTATAGGGCCAATTATGTCCAATGTTTCTTGGTTGGTGTCCTGTCTGGATGACCTGCCCAGTGCTGAAAGTTGGGTGTTGAAATCTCCAGCTATTATTGTATCGGGGTGTATCTCTCTCTTTAGCTCTTTGCTTTATATATCTGGGTGCTCCACGGTTGGGTGTGTGTGTATGCAACTGTTATATCCTATTACTGAATTGACCCCTTTATCATTATATAATGACCTTCTTCACCTCTTTTTATAGTTCTTGTCTTGAAACCTATGTTGTCTTATAATCAGTATACCTACTCCTGTTTTTTTATATTCCATTTGCATGCTATGTCTTTTTTTAATCCTTTATTTTTAGTCTATGTGTATTTTTATAGGTAAAGTATGTTTTTTGTAGGCAATGGATTATTGGGTCTTGTGTTTTTATCCATGCAGCCACTCTGTGTCTTTTGATTGGAGAGGTTAGTCCATTTATATTCAATGTTATTGTTAAGTAAGGACTTCTTCCATTTTAAAATTTGTTTTGATTGTTTTTGCTGTCTAGTCTTCCTTCTTGTCTTCCTTTTAGTGAAGGTGATTTTCTCTGGTGGTATGTTTTAATTTCTTGCTTTTTTATTTTTTGTGTATCTGTTGTATGTTTTCTTATTTGAAGTTACCATGAGGCTTGAAAATAATATAGCGCATGGTTTTAAGCTGATAATACTAACTGCATAAACAAAAATAACAAGCAAAAATAAAACTGATGAAAACTCTGTATTTTAACTTTGTCTCCCTGCTTTTATTTCTCCTTCATATTTAAAGAATACTTTTCCTAGATATACTATTCTAAGCTAAAAGTTTTTTTTCCTTCAGTACTTTAAATGTGTCATGCTACTCTCTCCTGGCCTATAAGGTTTCCACTGAGAAGTCTGCTGCCAGACATATTGGAACTCCTTTGTATGTTGTTTGTTTCTTTTCTCTTGCTGCTTTTGGGATCCCTAATTTATCCTCGACCTTTGGGAGTTTGATTATTAAATGTCTTGAGGTAGTCTTATTTGGATTAAATCTGCTTGGTGTTCTATAACCTTCTTGTACTTGAATATTGATATCTTTCCCTTGGTTTGTTATTATCCCTTTGAATAAACTTTCTACTCTGATCTCTCTCTCTCTCTCTACCTCCTCTTTAAGGCCAGTAACTCTTAGATTTGCCTCTTGAAGGCTATTTCCTAGATCTTGTAGGCATGCTTCATTCTTTTCCATTCCCTCCGACTGTGTATTTTCAAATAGTTCTATCTTCAAGCTCACAAATTCTTCTGCTTGATTAATTCTGCTGTTAAGAGACTCTGGTGCATTCTTCAGTATGTCTGTTGCATTTTTCAGCTCTATAATTTGTTCGATTCCTTTTAATCACTTTAATCTCTGTTAAATTTATCCGATAGGATTCTGAATTCCTTCTTTGTGTTATCTTGAATTTTATTGAGCTTCCTTAATTCAACTATTTTGAATTCTCTGTCTGAAAGGAAACATATCTCTGACTCTCCTGGATTGGTCACTGGTGCCTTATTTAGTTCTTTTGGTGAGATCATGTTTTCCTGGATGGCCCTGATGCTTGTGGATATTCATCAGTGTCTGGGCATTGAAGACTTAGGTATTTATTGTAGTCTTTGCAGTCTGGGCTTGTTTGTACCCATCCTTTTTGGGAAGGCTTTCCAAATATTTGAAGGGACTTGGGTATTATAATCTAAATATTTGGTCATTGCAGCCATATCTGCATTAGGGGACACTCTAAGCACAGTAATACTGTGGCTCCTGCAGACTTGTAGAGATATTGCCTGGATGGTCTTGGGTAAGATCCAGGAGAGTTCCCGGGATTACAGGGAGAGACTCTTGTTCTCCTCTCTTTTCCCCAAACAAATGGGGTTTATCTTTCTCCCCTGGAGCTAGGGGAGGGGAGACACACACACCCATGTGGCCATGAACACAGCACTACGTCTTGCCCAAGGCCTGCAGTGACCGCTGCCTGGCTACCACCTATGTTCACTCAAAGCCCAGGGGTTCTTCAGTCAATGGGTGGCAAACCCAGCCAGGCTTCTGTCCTGCCCCCCAGGCCCCTAGCCCCAGATGGGTCTGGAGATGCCATCTGGGAGCCAAGGGCTGAAGTTAGGAATCTTAGGAATCTACCTGCTGCTCTATTCTACTGTGGCTGAACTGGCACCCAAACCACAAGATAAAATCCTTCCCTTTTCCTCAAGCAGAGGGGTCTCTCCCCATGGCCACCACTGCCCCAGGCCCATGGTGAGTACTGCCTGGCTACTGCCAACGTTCACTTGTGGTGAATGCTGCCTGGCTTGTGTCTCTCCTTTCAGGGCAATGGGCTGCCCTCTGGCTTAGGGCAGGTCCAAAAATGCCATCTGGGGCCAAGGCCTAGAATCAGGGTCCCCAGGAGCCCACTTGGTTCTCTACCCCATGATGTCTGGGCTGGTGCCCAAGCTGCAAGACAAAGTCCCCGTTGCTCTTCTCTGTCCCTTTGTCAAGCAGAAGCAATCTCTTTCTATCACTACCATAGATGAAAATGTGCTGGGTCACACCTGAAGCCAGCACTGCTCTGAGTTTTACCCAAGGCCCATGGCAAGTACTACCTGGCTCTCACTGCTGATTATTCAAAACCCAAGGGCTCTTTAGTCAGCAGGAAATAAATCCTGCTAGTTCTGGGTCCTTCCCCTCAAGGCATCAGGTTCCCTCCTGGCCCAGTTTATGTCTAGAAATGTCTGGGAGCTGGGGCTTGGAATGGAGGCCTCAAGACTCTGCCTTGTGCTGTATTGACTGTAGCTGAGCTGGTATTCAAGGTGCAAGACAAAATCCTCTGGTCTTCCTCTCCTCAAGCAGAAGGAAGGAGTCTCTCCTGGGCCTGTGAGCTGTGCTGCCTGGGATTAGGGGAGAGGTGGTGCGAGCACTCCCATGGCCGCCCCAGCTGGTATCCCACTACGTCATGTGCACCCCAAGTCCACTGGCTCCAAGCTCAGCATAGCAGTAGGATTTGCACAGGAATTTCAGTCCCTGTGGCCAGGACTGTCTTTCATGTTTATTTAGGATCCCAGAGTGCTTTAGCCCATGGTGGCGGAGCTTGCTGAAACTCAACTCAGGTTCCAACAGCTGGGATGGACAATTTGCCTGTAGCTAGGGCTGGTCTAAATGCTTCTTGCATGGGCACCAGCTGAGTTCTGAGTTGTGTCTGGTGTTTCTTTCTGCTGTGACAGGGTAGCACTGAGTTCCAATCCAAAGTCTCACAATATTGTGCTCTTCCTTCCCTAAGTGCACAGATCCTCTCTCCATGCCACAGGGCCACTGCCAGGGGATGGGGTAGGAGTGGATAGGCAATTCAAGACTGTCTTTCTTACCCTCCTTAGTGCCTCTTTGCTTAATATCATGTTAAAACCAGGTACTGTGATTGCCCACCTGATCTTGTGTGTATAGGGTGTTCCTCTGTCTCCCTCCCCCAAACTCTCACTTTTTACAAATATTTTGAATGCTGGTTAATTTTAAAATATAGACTACCACTTTATTTTTTTAAAAAGCATATTGTATCTGATAGCTTCAAAAAATTAAGAGTATGGCGTAATTTTAAAAATATCTTTATTAAATATAAGACACTCATTGAAATTAGAAAACACAGAAAGTACAAAATCACTCTCAAATTATTCCACTCATGTAAAAATTACTGTGTAGTATTTCATTTTCAATATGTTCCATGCTATTTTCTCCCTAACTGGACTCTACTATCCATGCAGTTTTGTAACCTGCTTGTTGTACTTACCCTTATATCCCAAGCATTGTATGTCATTAGATATTCTTTATAATCTTTATTTCAATATATCTATAGTATTCAATCATAGGCATTATAAGATGGTAAAACCAATTTGCCTTCCTGAAGCCACGGCACACCTCTCTGATAATTCACTTAATATTTATGCATCAAGGTGGACTGCTCCATTAACAGGAATGCACATTTTGGGACTTTTAATACATATGCCCCAATGGCCCTCCAGAGGGTTGTGCCAACTTACACTGTAACAGACTCTGGGTGCCTATATCCTTCTTGGAATGATTTCATACAGTCTCTCTTTCTGGTCTGTTCTTCCCAGAGCCTAGAGAGCCCGTTTAGTTTTCAGGCTCTGGTGGAACCATATGCCTCTTGGGGGATTGACACAGCTTTCCAAGTGCCTGAGAGAATTCCATTCAGACAGTGATTAGCTGTTCTCAGTCTGAAACTGGGGAAGGAAACCACAGGCAAATGGTACATCTTTTGTTCAGAAGAATTTCCTGGCTGACCTGCCAGGGAGCAGTATAGTTGTTTGGGGACTTGCAACCTTTATTCACTGAAAAGTTTTTAAAACAAGACAAGCATGCCTATTTCTGGGAAGGCCTGTGTGTCGCTCTGGAACTGGCTTGGATGACCTTTTCAGGATTCTCTGGCATAATGTGGGAAAACTACTTGATAGCTCCATTTTATAAGCCATGTTGATTTGTTTAAATTCTGATGAACCTAGTGTCCCAATGAGCAGAGACATCAAGCTTATCTTGGTCCTGGCTTGTAGGGAGTGCTGCACTGCAAGTTAATAATTTTAACCAAACAGCTAGTTTTTAAGGAAAGAATAGGTTGGGGAGATTTAAAAACTTATCACTGATTAGAGAAACAACACATCAAGACTCTATCTGTGACATGGATATATACTATGATTTTGGTGGGGTGGTGGGGTAGGGAGAAGGGAGGGATGAAGCAGAGACCTTGAAAGGATGAGTTAGGCTTTTCTCTTGGAATAAGCAGCAGCCGAGTGGCTGTTCTGCTAGGGACTTAATAAAACTAAACAAATATAACCTGCAAAGAAATGCATAGAGACAGAAAGGAGATTGGTGATTGCCAAAGCCTCTGGGGGGTGGGAAAGAGGAGTTACTGCTTTCTGGGTACAGGGTTTTCTTTTGGGATGATGAAACTTTTTGGAACTAGACAGAGGTGATGGTTGTACCTCATTGTGAATATCCTAAATGCTACTAAATTGATCAACTTTTAAATGGTTAATTTTGTTATGTGAATTTCACTTCAATTAAAAAAAAAATGAAAAGTACATTACTTAAAAAAACAAAAACAAAAAAAGCTACCTTCAAAGGATTTTTCCGTTAAGCTACTCAGAAGTCTCACCTTTCAGGCAAGCTGTGTTTGGCCAGAAAAGAGAGAAAACAAAACCCCTAGCCCCGGGTACATAGAATAGCAAGTGAAATGGATCATACTGGGTGGTTCCTTCAGTGGGGACCTCAAAGTGTGTTCTCCCTCCACTTTTCAGAGAAGGATACAATGCCTGGAGAGACACGTCCAAACCCACCGAAATCCTCACCAAGCTCTGCAAAGACAACAAGCTGGATGGACCCTACTTTCGCCCTGGGAAAATACAGATAGGAAACCAAGTCTTTTCCGGAAAAACTGTCTTCACTGAAGAGGACACTGGTAACTCCCTACAAAATATCCTGCTGGTGTTGCTCTTCTTTTGAAAATCCTGATTCTAGTGATATTTGTGGCTATGGGACATCTAATTATAAAAGTAATGTGGCCGGGCACGGTGGCTCACGTCTGTAATCCCAGCAATATGGGAGGCCGAGGCGGGCGGATCACTTGAGGTGAGGAGTTCAAGACCAGCCTGGCCAACATGGTGAAACCCCCATCTCTACTAAAAATACAAAAATTAGCCATGCGTGGTGTTGGGTACCTGTAATCCCAGCTACTGGGGAGGCTGAGGCACAAGAATCACTTGCACTCAGGAGGTGGAAGTTGCAGTGACCAGAGATTGTGCCACTGCACTCCAGCCTGGACAACACAGTGGGACTCAGTCTAAAAAACAAACGAACAAAAAAAAGTAATGCATGCTTATAGTAGAAAGTGTGGAAAAGTAAGGAGAATAATGAATATCACTCATAATCCCCAAGTTCAGATACAACCATGCTGCTTGCTGGCATATTTTCTTGCACTTGTCTGTGACTTGAGAATATATCACATTTTTACAGAATTATAAATATGCATATAGTTTTGTGCCCAGCTCTTAAAATTTCCAATAGATTATAATGATTCTCCTTTGTTCTTTGAAATGATCAGTGATGATATGCCTTTTTATGGCTATGCCATTTACTTACGTTGCATTCTTTTTTTTTCGTAGTGACAATGCTATAATGAACTTCCTTACACATATTTTTGTGTGTTTCTGATATTTCTATAGTATAGGTCACAGAAGTAAAATTGTTGTGGCAGAGGGTGGGCCAATAGTCTTAAAGTGAATATTATATAGCATAAATAACTGAACACAACCCAAATTACCCCTATAAATGTTATACAAATAACTATCCTATTTTAACACCAAGTCGTAGATTTTCCACATGAACATCATGGGACGTAACACAAAGATCCCAGAGAGGCTTCCATACATTTAGGGTGAGGGAAAAAAATCACATTTAATTTAATGATACAGAAGAATTCTCGTACTGTCACACTGTGTTAGTCTGTTCTTGCATTGCTATGAAGAAATGCCTGAGACTGTGTAATTTATAAAGAAATGGGGTTTAATTGGCTCATGGTTCTGCAGGCTCTATAGGAAGCATGGTAGCATCTGCTTGGCTTCTGGGGAGGCCTCAGGAAACTTGCAGTCTTGGTGGAAGGCAAACAGGGAGCCAGCAGGGCACTCACATGGCCAGAGCAGGATGAAGAGAGAAAGTGGGGAAGTGCTACACTTTTTTTTTTTTTTGAGATGGAATCTCATTCTGTCGCCCAGGCTGGAGTGTGGTGGCATGATCTAGGCTCACTGCAACCTCCACCTCCCGGGTATCTGGGATTACAGGCATGTGCCATCACATCTGACTAATTTTTGTATTTTTAGTAGAGTTGCAGTTTCACCATGTTGGCCAGGCTGGTCTTGAACTCCTGACCTCAGGTGATCTTCCCGCCTTGACCTTCCAAAGTGCTGGGATTACAGGTGTGAGCCACCACGCCTGGCAGTGCTACACATTTTTAAACAGTCAGATCTTGTGAGAAGTCTATCACGAGAACAGCACTAGCGGGATTGTGCTAAACCATCTGTGAGAAACCGCCCCCATGATCCAGTCACCTTCCCACCAGCCCCTATCTCCAACACTGGGGATTACAGTTTGACATAAGATTTAGGCAGGGACACAGACCAAAACCATATCACGCGCTCATGCCTTTGATGCTTTAAAGTGTCCTATGTATGGTTCAGTACTTTTGATGCAATGAGCCCAGTTAAGGGCATGAGATCACTGCATCAAAAGTACTGAGCCATACATAGGATGGTTTGACACTATGTTGACCCCTACCACTTTGATACCAAGATTTCCTTTACCTTGTTATTTCAAGCCCAGAAACCCATTGAAGGTTCTTACATGCAGATTGTTGATATTTAGATAGGACATTAATGATATATTGAGAAAAATATTTATTCACAATATACTCTATTAAGCCAACTTAGTTCTTTGGTCAATATTCTACATGAGTAAACAATTACCACTTTTTTGCCCACTAGAAGTCTGAAATTATGTTCATAAGATTAACAAAGATTTATTCATTGATTTCTTGTTTGTCTCTATCAACTTTTACTGATTGTAATTATTGGGAAATTTTTTGTGGCCCCTTTATTAATTTTTGTGGGTACATAATAGATATTTATATTTATGGGATAAAACATTTTTATACAGGCATGCAATATATAATCACAATCATACCATGCAAAATGGGGCATTGTGGCCCCATTTTTTTAAAGACAAGTTCAATTTTCCTATATCATATTAGGCCATTCTAAACTTTCTCAATATTTTATTCAACAATTTTTGTCTTGTTTTGTGCGTATCACTTCCACCTGTAGTTTTTATCATGAATAACCTTCTTTGATAGAATGGCAGATGAGAGGACATTTCCTGTGGGTGGGTGTTGGTAGGAGAGAAATCTAAAGCAACCGTGAGAAAACAAAAGACATCTCTACGGATGGACATTGTGCCCATTTCACCACCTCGCTCAGGGCCACCCTGATTTTCCACGTCCTGTCACAGTATGTTAGCAAACAGTTTTGCACCTCCAAAAATGTACCCTCTCCAGTACCTTGAAGCCATGTTTATGATCTGTAGATCTTTAGGAGGTGGGTGGAACCCCTACTCCAGGACTAAGACTGCTCTCTGGGTCCTCTTGTGAACTAGTCTCATTTCCCTCTCTCTAAACTTTCCATCTCTTTCCCCTTCCCTTCTATCTCCACCTCTTTCCATCCTTACTTTTTTCTTTTTCTGTCTGTTTTTCTTTCCCTATTCCTTAGTACATTTATTTATTTATTTATTTTGAGACAGAGTCCCTGCTCTGTCACTCAGGCCGGAGTGCAGTGGCGCGATCTCGGCTCACTGCAACCTCTGCCTCCCAGGTTCAAGCAATTCTCCTGCCTCAGCCTCCTGAGTAGCTGGGATTACAGGCACCCGCCACCACGCCTGGCGAATTTTTTGTATTTTTAGTAGAGACAGGGTTTCGCCATTTTGGCCAGGCTGGTCTTGAACTCCTGACCTCAAGTGATCCACCCACCTTGGCCTCCCAAAGTGCTGGGATTACAGGTATGAACCACTGCACCCAGCCCCTTGATACATTTTTAAAAGCCTGTAAGTGTTTAAAAATGCATGTGGCAGCCCATCACTGTCTCCTCCTTGCAGGAACACACATCTGACAAGTTTCTTTGTCTTTCTTTCCTGCAGATGAGACAGTGGAGTCTTATGAACACCTGGCCCTCAAGGTTTTACACTCTTGGGAGGATATCCCGGAAGTCGGGTGTAGGCTGGTTCCCGAACACATAGAAACTCGGCCACTGTACCACAAGGATAAGCCAGGAATGGAGCAGGTAGTGGGCAAGACTTTTCTGGCCCTAAAAGTTAATCTTGTGTACTGTAGAGTAATGGTTTTCATCCGGGAACAATTTTGACCTTCCCTCAGGTACATTTAGCAATGTCTGGAATCATTTTTTGTTGTCACAAGTAGGTGGGGTTGCTACTGGCATATAGTGGGTAGAGGCCAAGGATGCTGCTAAATTAAACATCCTAGAAAACACAGGACAGCTTCCCTCCAACAGGGAATTATCCAGCCTAAAATGTCAATAATGCTGAATTTGAGAAGCCCTGCCCTGGAGTCAGTGTTCAACTTAGTACTGCTTTTTATGATTTGAGTTACCAAACTCTTTTGGAAGAATATTGGACATTTGAAAAACTTAACCCACGGGGTATTCCCAGGACTTTGTCCAAAATCTATCTGTAACCACACAGCCTAGTAATAACACACAAACACACAATTTTCCCAGAGAAGCAATAGGTGGTAGGTTACCTTAAAGAACTGGCAAGAAGACGCTCTCTAAATACTTAGAGAGCTGGGCTAGGTGTCAGAAGGGAAGACAAGAGAAACTTTGTGAAGAGCCTTCCGTGTACTAGGACCTTTATGTAAATTATCTCAACTATTTAGGATGACCATAGAATTGTTTATCCAAACTAGGGCCATTTGGGAGTGAACGAGGGCACTGTTAATAATCAAGCTGGTACAAGGAACACACGCCAGGATTTTCCTAAACAGGGGAGTGAGTGATACCTTCCTCTTATTCCTTAATGCAGCCTCATGATGGGCTTATTATGATCCTCACTTTTACAATGAGGAAATTGAGGTTCAGAGAGCTCAATTAATTTGCTCTGAATTACTCAGATGGGGAGTAATAGAGGTGAGTAGTAGTAGAGATGGGGTTTAGCCCAGGCAATGTGCATCCCTGGCCCATGCCAGGTTCACACCCCAAGCCAGCTTCTGTCCCAGCTCTGGACTCACTCACTGTGTGACGGGCAAATCATGTGAGTTTGATTATAACGGGTCGGGAACACTCACCCTGCTATCCCAGAGTTACTGGGATATAGACCTAGTGATTGCATGTGTGGAGGAGCGTGTTGAGAGGGTAAACCATTATCAGATGTAGAAGCTTATGATTGTTTCCTGAAATTCACTGCCAGGTGTTTGAAATCATCTGGTTACTAGGATCCTTCATTTGGCTGGTCAGATGTGGCTTTTTGATTAAGGGTGAATATTAATGTGTCTTTAGAAAATAAATCATCCCACTTTTCTCTGTTCAATTTGTTTTCTTCCCAAATGCTAAACCTTTACTTACATTTTCTCTTCCTCTGAAGAGCCATTGTTTTCTAGCCAAAGCCCCTTCCTCATCCAAATCCTGCATCTTCTTCATGCTCTGGTGGAGCCCCACCTCATTCTTATAAAATCCACTCCTGACCCATCATCCCTTCCTCCCTTCTTGCCTGAGCTGACAGCATTCTTAGAGTGTATACAACAGAGCTGAGCATGGAATCCACAGGGCTTCTCCTCACATGGGTCTTAAATCTCTTATATCTCTTATACCAGGGTCAAATCTGGTGTATGGAGTTCAAGGCAATGGATGGGAGGCTCTGTTCTGCCACTTAGCCACAGAACTTCAGATAAACTTTGTTGACTTCTCTGAGCTTAGTTTCTTTATGTATAGAACAGAATCCTGGCTGGGGTGAACATTAACAGAGATAATGTGAAGGTACATTGAAGCATGATATTTGTGACAGATGGGATTATCATCTTTTTAATCCTTAGGAGTTTGCAGAAAGAGCAAGGTCTCTGGGGTCAACATACAAGGGTTGAATCCAGACTCTGCTACATATTGTCTATTAAGCATGGGCAAAATGTTTTTCCTCTGTCAAACAGGAATAATAACATCTACCTCGTGGGGATGTTGCAAGAGTTCATAAGATAATGTGTGTGAAGTGTATAGATAGTATTATGTCTACCCCCTAGTTGATGCTCAATAAAGGTTTGCTCACCCTTCACCTACTCTTAATTTATGCTCTAATTCCTAAATATATATACATATACACATATATGTATGTGTATATATATATATATATACTTTTTTGTCAACAGATATGCTAAATAGACATCTATAAAACTACCAAGCTATACTTAACACCTATTTCTACTAAAGGGATCTTATAAAACCATGAATTATCAATTACCCATGTCCCACAGCCCCCTCCCAAAGCTAAAGAAGATATTTTTTTCTTAACAAGGGCCGCCTGCAGATGTGGGTGGACATGTTTCCCAAGGATATGCCTCAACCTGGACCTCCTGTTGACATCTCTCCAAGGCGACCCAAAGGGTATGTCAGCTGTAGCCCCAGCTTTAGGGGAAGAGACCAGGGTAGCGAATGAAAGAATCATGACATTTTATCTGGTGTCTGATGGGTTACCTGATCATCATACCTCACTATCCACCTGGCAGTTTTGCAGGAGCTGGTGGTGGCCCCTGTCTTAAGGGAGGGGCTTCTGAGTTTCCAGTTCTTCATCTGAAAAATGCTGGTTAATAGAAGGAAGACCTGCTTAGAGGAATTCATGTCCTTGATGGTTCTAAGGTCTCCAGCTGGGATACTTGGTTCTGACAGAACCAAGCCCCTAAGTGTTGATATTCCTGAACTTGGCAAACTTTAGGAAACTTATAGACCAAAGGCAATGCTAGAACCACACAGACACCAACTGACTCAGCTTTCAAGGTCATCGACCTAATGCTTCCTTCTCCCATCCCAGATATGAATTAAGAGTGACCATCTGGAACACTGAAGATGTCATTTTAGAGGATGAGAATATCTTCACAGGCCAAAAATCAAGTGATATTTATGTGAAAGGGTAAGGTTATCAACAAACTCCAACTTCCCTTTTCCTTCCCTCCTCACCTTTTCAAACCCTAACCAAATCTATGCCTCATGGAGGATATTAAACCCACAGCCCACAAAAGGAGCCATCTTACTTTGTTAGATAAGGCCACTTTCTTTGTCTAATATTTCTTATTTGGTCATTTTGCTAAAAATTATTAGCTTATAAAAATATTTTTATGAGGAAATCTTATTACATATACATCTTTCAGTTAAACGTTGGATACCTAAACTTATTCAGTGACATTTGTCATACATCTACCTTTAAACAGAAGGAAGCAGAGTGATGTGGTGCTGTTAATGAACGATTAATATGTTGAGCAGATTGTAAAGCTAATGTGAAAGCTAAAATTTAGAACTTCCTGTTTGCTAGTGGTATTGATTTAAAAAAGATACAACTTAAGACCCAGGGAAGCATTTTATATCTCTATATCTCTTTTACATCTTGGCTCTGCTTCCTTTTGGCCACTAGTCAGGGAAAGGGATGAGGTGGTACGGCATCAGAAAAAAGGTGATTTAAATCTGCACATTAACTAAAACCTATCTCCGCCTTATGCTAATATCTCTTTGCCTTACCAAAACAGGAAGCATTCTGTCTCCAGAATGTACGTTATCAATGATTTGCAGACATACCATATCCGGTGGTTCAAAATTCTCATTTTTTTCACAATAAAAATATAGAAGTGAGTTAAAGTTTTACAAAGCAGGAGAAATAGAAGGAGTATGACACAAAATGAATAAGCTTTTAACAAGCAGACTTAAGAGCCTCTGAAATTGCTGTCTCATCACCAGTTTAGGAAATATTAATGTATCCTGTAAATAGGTATTTTACCATGGCTTGAAATACGGAAGGATTCTGGGAGAGTTCGGGTTGAGACTTCCAGAAGCTGACCTTCTGGAAAATGTGATGAAGGCGACGTTTGTTCACTCTCTGTCTCCTTCCCTCCCACTTGCTTCTCAGCCACCTCCAGTCTGGCTTTCTCCCCAATATGCCACCAAAGCAGGTCTCACCAAAGTGACAGTGCTCTCCATTTTGCTAAATCTAATGGTCTTATGTTTTTAAAAATAAATCCTTATCTTATTGCATTTGTCTGAGGAGCATTTGTCACATCTAAGCATCTCTTCTTTTTGAAACACCTTCTTGCCTTAACTTCTGTAGCAACACATGTATCTGTTTTTTCTCTTATCCTCTTGATCACTTCTTGTCCATGTCCTTCGAAAGCTCATTTTCTGCCGTCTAACAGTTAAATAGCTCATAGCATTGTCCTGGGCCAACTTCTCATCTCCCACTATTTTGTCTCTCTGTCGTTTTCAACTAACACTTCACTTGAATCAAGTAGTTCAAATAACCAATGGCTTCAGTTGTCACCTTTTAATTTCCATTCTTGACAACTCCTGTTCCCAATGTGTAGATTCCTCAAAGGCAGCACCTCAAACTGAACAAGTCTAAAACAAAAGCAATCCTACAACACCGTTTCTTCTCTACGGTTTCTTATCTCAGTGACTGGCACCATCACCCATTGGGCTGAGAACCCCAAATCTACATACCCTTTGCTCACTGACTTCCGCATTTCTAATGTGCTGTCAGAGCTTGTCCATTTCACCTCCCAAGTGGCCATCAGCACTGTTCATCCTCTCCATCTTTGCCACATCCCACCAATGTCTTTTCCTCCATCATCTCTTGCTGGGTGGGACCACAGCAATACCAATGCCATCCAAACTGGCCTCTCCATGTTCATTCTTGCCCTCCAGTAGTTTGTTCTCTATGTTTAAACATAAGCTATCTTTTCAAAACACAATCTGATCATGTCAGTCCTGTCTTAAAACCCTTCAATGACATCTCATTTTCTCTGAACAGAGATTCAAATCCTTAATACATCCTAAAATATCCCAAATAACTAGCCCCTGCCTCTCTCTCTCCAGCCTCATTTCATAGCACATGCCCCCTTGCTCTCTGCAAGAAAGAACTAAGAAGAAAGACCTTCTAAGGCTGCATCCTTATTTCTTCTTCCACGGGGCCTTTGCACACCTCTGTCTAGTGACTTCTGCCACTCACTCATATCCCTCTCTCCCCTTTCCCCTACGACTATAACTCCATGAAGCAAGGACCATCTCTGTTTGCTCCCTAACACTCCCCTGGCGTCAAGCTCTCTCATTGCCTCAGAACAGACCCACAAATGTATTGGTTGAGTGAACACCATCTTTAGCTAAATAATTGGGCCCATACCCTGAGTGGTGACACTCCTCTGTGAAGAGAAAGGCCTTCACTCCCCTCCTCCCTGCCCTGGGAAGGAAGGATGTCTGCTTTCAGAAAGCACACGGTTTGAAATTATCGACTAGTTTGAATAAAAAGTACTTATTTTCTCAATTAATTCACCATTGACCAAGTAGTAGGGGTAAATGTACTAATTGTAACTTACATTATGCTGCGGATGGAGGAGGAAGACCAGATAATACTAAGACGAAAGAACATGATAGATAATTTGGAATGTCCAAGGTACATTTAGGCATCATCTCATGTGATTATTCAGAACAACCCTATAAACTAGGTGCTATAATTGCTTCCAGTGTACAGATGAAACAAAGGCACAGGGAGGGTAGATAACCTACCTATGGCTGCACAGTAAGTGGTACAGTCAGAGGTGGAATCCAGATGGGTGCAGGCAGCCCTCCCACCCTCCATGCCACGCCAATCCAGGCCTGCTGGGCTTTCTAGGCCTAGAACCAGGGAGGAGGGGACCAATTATAGTCTGATGGCACAGGTCTGATAACACAAGTCTATACCAGCCCAATTTCAGAGTCCTCAGTATAGTGGGTAATCTTGTTCTAACACTCAAGTATAGAGGTGGCATCCCTTACAAAGAGGGTTCCCAGGGTGACAGAGATTCAGATTACACTTTCACTTCATGTTTCCTGAATTTTCTATCTTGATTGCATGGGGCTTCAGATTTACACAAGCAATTGAAGATCATTCCCCAACTCTGCCTTGGAATGAGCCATTTTTCTGTTGTGGCAGACCGTCTGACCCCTATTTTATTCTTTCAAGTTAAAATGGAAACTTCCAACTGAATCTAATTATAATAATTTTTAAACTATGATCTGTGACCACATTGAAATGCACTAAATCACTTAGGATTATACTGATGCCTGGAGAATGTACTCTGAGTGTTTAAATTCTTTTGAATCTTTTTTCAGGTGGCTAAAGGGTTTGGAGGATGACAAGCAGGAGACAGACGTGCACTACAACTCCCTGACTGGAGAGGGCAATTTCAACTGGCGCTTCCTGTTTCCGTTTCAGTATCTCCCAGCTGAGAAGCAAATGGTCATTACCAAGAGGGAGAACATCTTCTCTTTAGAGAAGATGGAGTGTAAGACTCCCGCTGTGTTGGTGCTGCAGGTTTGGGATTTTGAAAGACTGTCCTCAGATGACTTCCTGGGTAAGCCAGTGGCTTCATCAAGCACATATTAATGTTAAAGGTTTCATCCCAGCTTTTGGAGAGCTTGGTCTGATTTAGTTACAAGACTAATAATTTCAGCACTATCTATGATAGCAAAAACTTGGAAACATCCCAAATAGCCATTAATAGGGATTGGTTAAATGAGTGATGGTGCATCCATATGATGGACCACTACATATTCCAAAAGACTTAAGTTGATCTTTGCGCTATCACTAAAAAGTCATTAAACTTTGAGCTAATTACTGGTCTGCTCTGTGCCTCAGTTGTAAAATGAGGGTAGTAATATTACATACTTCAGAGAGAGGGGCAGAGCTGTAAATGTTGTAACACAAAGAGCACTCTGTAGTGCCTCACACATAGTAAGCACTTGTAAGCCAAAATGTATCTGAGACAAGTCTCAATTTAGAAGTTTATTTTGCCAAGAATAAGGACATGCCTGTGATATAACCTCAAGAGGTCTTGATGACATGTGTCCAAAGTGGTCAGGCCTCAACTTGGTTTTATACATTTTAGGGAGATATAAGACATCAATCAATACATGTAAGATGTATGTTGGTTTGGTCTGGAAAGGCGGGACAACTGGAAGTGGGGGCTTCCAGTTCATAGGCAGATTCAAAGATTTTCCAATTGGAAATTGGTTACTGTCTAAAAACCTGGAATCAATAGAAAGGAATGTCTAGGTTATGATAAGGGGTTGTGAAGACCAAGGTTTTTTCATGCATATGAAGCCTCAAGGTAACAGGCTTTAGAGAAGATAGATTATCAGACTTGAAGAGTCTGTTCTATGAGTCTTAACGTCTTTGTTGATGTTAACAGTAATGAGGCATGTCTGACTCCCCCTTCCCATCAATGGCCTGAACTCGCTTTTCAGGTTAATTTTAGAACGCTTTTGGCGGAGAGGAGGAGTCCATTCAGATGGTCGTGGGGCTTAAAATTTTATTTTTGGCTTACACGTTCAAGTGATATTCCCATATTTTTAATGTTAGCAGGACTATCTAATGAATTGGAAAGTTGTACAGGATGCATTAAGTGAAAAGAGAAAAATCTCATTTCTATAAACCACATTTATATGTATAGGAGAAAGGGATAGTCATAGAGAGAGGGCTAAGCACCAATACACAGAGCAGTGGTCAACTTTTTGGGGATGAAATTATGAAAAATTTTTCCATTCTCATGTTTTTGCCCACGTATATATGCTCTGAATTTTCCATATTTAACAAATGTTTATAATAGGAAAAAATGGTTAAAGAGATATAGAACTCATGGCAATCTCTTACTCTGCCTTGTGTTCCCTCATTGGAAAAACAGTGTTGGGAACCCACTAAATTCACTTCCTGTCCTGGAGAGTAGATACAAAGACAATAAGACTAGTCTCTGACCTCGAGGGGTTGAGTGGATGCCAAGAAGGAGGTGAAGTGGGGTGAGGAGGCTCTCATGGGGTTGTCAGTGCTAAAGGAGGGGAAGACTAAAGCCAATAATCCAGGCTCAGGGAGCAGAGGAGGTGCTCAGCAGTGAAGCTACCTGCAGCTGAGGCTTGCAAGTTAAGTATTGTTAACTTAAGAGTTAAAACAAGCTCTTCCTTTGTCTTTTACCTGCTACCATGTGATTAATCTTTTGATGGCACCAAACGTGGCTCAGTCCTATTTGTACTCCCAATACCTACCACATAGTTGTGATCAAATGTGGTAATGATTGAATGAGTAGGAAGTGAAGGGTGAACGAATGAATGAGGATGGTGATTGAGAAGCTCTTCTGTTACTTTTAGAAAATGCTTCCCTAACTGTTAGGGTCATCTCTCCACAGGTACCCTGGAAATGAACCTCAACAGTTTCCCTCGAGCAGCTAAGTCTGCCAAAGGCTGTGATCTTGCCAAGTTTGAAAATGCAAGTGAGGAGACCAAGATCTCTATATTCCAGCAAAAACGTGTGCGTGGCTGGTGGCCTTTTTCTAAAAGCAAAGAACTCACAGTAAGTGACAGCTACAGGAGGTGGAGGAGATGGGGGAAGTTGGGGGCATCATGCTCTTCCAATGAGTCATTTTGTGAACTTCAAGTAAAATGCCTTGAAATGACATGAGCCCTTCATGTAGAGGTTCTACTAAGATGCAAGAATTTTTAAAGCTTTATAAATGCAAGAAGACTTAGCTGTCTATGTTGAGGTGATTTTCTATCCTTTTGGCCTGAACTTACGCCCCTGGCATTAATTTTTTTCAACATTTCCTAAGATTATGCATAAAGTCCTGAGTAATGTAAAATTTCAACGCAATTACTTTATGCCTTCATCCTCAAATGTAAGACATGATTTAAAAAGTGATCCATCCTTCACTTGATATCAGGAGTTCGAGACCAGCCTGGCCAACATGATGAAACCCCATCTCTACCAAAAAATACAAAAATTAGCTGTGTGTGGTGGCACACACCTGTAGTCCCAGCTTACTCAGGAGGCTGAGGCAGCAGAATCCCTTCAACTTGGGAGGCTGAGATTGCAGTGAGCCAAGAAGGCACCACTGCACTCCAGCCTGGGCCACAGAGCAAGACTCTGTGTCAAATAAATTAAAAGCTTTTTAGTACTTATAATTAAAAAGTTTTTGTCTTCTACTATTTTAAACCATAAAAATATGCATTCGTTCAGCCAGGCATGGTGGTTCATGCCTATAATTTCAGCACTTTGAGAGGCCAACATGGGAAGATCGTTTGAGGCTAGGAGTTTGAGTCCAGCCTGGGCGACAAAGCAAGACCCTGTCTCTACGAAAAGGGAAAAATTTTAAAAATTAGCTGGGCATGGTGGCACATGCCCATAGTTCTTGCTACTCGGGGAGCTGAGATGGGAGGATTGCCTGAGTCCCAGAGACAATTCAAAGTAGAGGCTGCAGTGCGCTATGATCGGGCCACTACACTGTGGCCTGGGCAACAGAGTGAAACCCTGTCCCAAACAAAAAACAAAAATCAAAGAAAAAGCGTTCATTCAGTAATTATTTATCTAGTGGTTTTTATATGCCAGACATTGCACTGTATGTTGATGGTTCAAAAGTGAGTAACACAATTTCTGCCTTCCCCGAATGTATGATCAACTTGGATTGAAAGCTATATAAACAGATATTTTGTAAAATAACAAGTACAATGCTAAAGACTAATGATGGTACAATAAATTTTCTTCATCCAATTTAAAAAAAAAAAAAAAAAAAAAAAAAAAAGTGATCCATCCTTTCAAAAGAAGGTGATGGCAGGAGAAGCCATTTATCCCTTTTCCCGAATTGTCCACTTCCTGCCAATGCATGTCAGACTGTGTGGCATGTGTTTGGAGGAATTTTTGACCTTTCACAAATATTGGGAAGACAGTTTCTTCTTCCTGTTCTTTCAACTCCCTCACTGATCCTCTGTAAGGCATCAGGGATGACTTAGTGAGGTTGGAAAATGGTACTGAGACTGATAGCAGGGTCTTTTTTCTGCTGCTAGCCTCCCCTTGGGATGAGTGTATTCTGCCCTCTGTTTCTAGTGCCTTGTGGCAAAAGCACACCTAGGACAGGATTTTTCTGGTAGCAGGTCTGGATAGAGACCCATTTCTCTTTCTGTCTCTGCTCTGAGGATCCAGTGGGTGTGAGGCAGGGATTCCCCTTGTACCTCACTGGGTAAATGGGAGCTGCTGGTCTGACCTCATGGTGTCTAGTTTTATTGTATTTTCTGAGAGTTCGTCTGTTCTATCCATTCTTAATTGGATCCCCTTGATTGGTGAGGTTGCTGGAGAGGCTCCAGCCTGTTTCATTCCCCCTCAAGTACTTAATGAGGGTTTACTACATGCCAGCCTCTGGGCTTGGTTCTGGGCAATCAATATTTGTTGGATGCATGAATGAAACCAGAAATGAATGAGTCATGGCCTCTGCTCTCAGCCAGCTCAGAGTCCAGTGAGAGGGACATACAGTTCAACATCCAATCATTTGTAGAACAACCAAGGTGTGAAATGCAGGGAAGGAATGGAGAGGTGGGAGGGATGCAATTGTCCTGATGGAGTTGAGGGTTCAAACAGGACAAAGGACAATGAAAAGGCATTTTATAGATGAAAAAGAGCAGATATCTACTCCAAGTGAAAGAACCATGATGAATACAGTATGAAGGCATAAAGTGGCTCCTGGTAGAAGGCTAACAACCCTCTGATCAAAATTCCTGAGCACAGTACAAGGTTGACAAATGGGGATTGCCAGGCCCAGAAGTCCAAACTCTTATCCTTTGACATCATTCTAATTTCTGTATATTCATAAGCAGTAAATTTAGATGCATGATCATATAATAGCAGTCATCTATTATATTTTATATCCCTTTAGATTTTGAGATATATGTACAGACTCTTGTTATTTAATCCTAATTACTCTTCATTTTCCATGTCATTTACTTATTTCTTCATTTCATCCAACAAATATTTACTGAGCTTCTATTAAATGATAGGCCCTGGGAATAAGACATGAGTAATACAGACAAGGTCTCTGTCATCACAGAGCTTACAGTCTAAAGTCAAGTTCAGACATGCAGACATATACATGCAAAACCACGGCTAGCTACTCACGCATACTCCAAGAAAGCAATGACTTAGAACAAAAGCTGGGCAGAAGACAAAACAGTGAATCAAAGCTTATCCAATGCAGGGATTTCCATTCACTATGATGGAAGGGGAAGGCCTTTCTGTGCCTGTGAAACTAAGTTGAAACTTGATGAATGAAATGTAGTGAGCCACGGGAGGAAAAGCATTTCCCACAGAGCAAATTACACAGACGAATGGCCTGAGGTGGGAATGAGTTCAGTGCTTTGGACAAACTAAAATCCCAATGAACAAAAACCTCCCATAACTGGCGTGTGATGCATGAGGGCAGTGCTGGTGAAGTGGAGAGGACACAAAAGCCTGATCACACAAGCCTCGAGACTGGTGAAAAGCTTGGACTTCATTCTCAAAAGAAAGCCATCGCATGGTCTCCAGCAGGGAGGGGATCTGCCTCACCTAGGAAACACATCCCCTTAATGCTGTGTGGACAATGGTCAGAAGAGGGTCAAAATTGGAGAGAGAGGACTAGGCAGAGATGTAAGAAAAAAGAGTAAAACTGTGCTGAAATAGGAACTCAGAGAGGAGGCTCTTTGGAGAAGGGCACTTGGTTAACTGTGTCAAATGCTCCTGAGAGTTTAAGAAGCCACAAAGATGTGCCCATTGGACTTAATGGCATGGAGGTTCCTGGTGACCTTTTAAAAAGTAGCATTGTGAATGTTCATAGCAGCATTATTCATAATAGCCCCAAAGCAGAAACGCTCAAATGTCCATCAGCTGATGAGTCAATTTTTAAAATGCAGTATATCCATACAATGGAATATTATTCAGTCATGAAAAGGAATGAAATACTGATATGTGCACCAACATGGATGAACCTTGCAAAGGTTATGCTAAGCGAAAGAAGCCTGTCATGAAAGACCACATACTGGTCTGATTTCATTTATGTGAAATGCTCAGAATAGGCAAATCCATAGAAAATAGATGAGTAGTTGCCAGGGCCTGGGGTAGGGTGGAAGGGGAATGGGGAGCAATTGGTATGGAGTTTCTTTTTGGGGTGATTAAAAAAAAGTACTGCCATCACCACTATTTGATTTCAGAACAATTTTGTGAACATATTAAAATCTATGTAATTGTTGTATAATTTAAAAGAGTGAACTTGGTGAAACCCCATCTCTACTAAAAATACAAAAAATTAGCTGGGTGTGTTGGCAGGTGCCTGTAGTCCCAGCTACACTGCACTCCAGCCTGGACGACAGAGTGAGACTCTGTCTCAAAAAAAAAAAAAAAAAAAAAAAAAAAGAGTGAACGTTATGATATGTGAATTATATCTCAATTTTTTAAAAGCAATGTTAGTGGAATGGTGAAGACAGTAGATGAATGTGGATGGTCCAGTTAATGAGAAGCAGGTTAGTGTAGACTCTCTAGAAACCTCCACAGTTTCATCTCTCACTGCTCCCCTCTCAACCATCCTGAACCCTTCCCGGACTCTTGCTTGTCTGGTCTGTGGACTGGTCCTTCTGCCTAGATTGCCTTAGCCTCTTTCTCTGAGAAAACTCCTAGTCCTTAAATATTTGGAGATTCTTTTTAGCAGTTGCCCCTCTGAGAAGCCTTCTTGGGTATCCTCAGCCTGGGTGGGCTTGCCTTCTACTTCCCTACATGTATCTCTTGACACACTGATTTGAACTTGTCCGTGGACTTCATGGTTCTTCTACTGTCAGCAATTTGAGTCCAAAAAGTATGTTTTTGCTTTCTGTTCCCTTAATTTTCAGTGTCTAATGTGGTACATAGCACATAATACGCAAATATTTATTGAATGAATCAATTAATTCAAGAATAATTAATTGACCCTACTATAAGAGATTATAAGGTTTTCTTCTGTTTACTCAGTGTACTGAGCACATAGGAAGTGCTCAGTAAATGTTCTTTGAAAATGGACACATTAGTACACATTGATTTATATGATTATCTAAGTGTCAGCTTACAAGCCAGAGAGGAATAAAGAAATGATAGAAGACAGGTAGATTTTAATGGCAAGGGGATCAAAAGATTTAGATAGATTACACAGTGGCAAATGGATAAACATTTGGGCTGTGGCAGTCTGTCTTCCTAGACTGTATTAAGATCTGTAGAAGCATTTGAGCGTATGATCTGAGCCCCACCTGCTACGTACCAGAGTAGTGGCAATTTCCATGATTTTTCACCTTCTTTCCATGCTGTCCTTGCCTTGCCAGAGCCTAGGTATGTCAGCTTATTATAGTGATTTAAATTCATTTGTTGAATAGTTTTGTAATGACTGGGCCTTAAGTGAGACATGTATGTGGGAAATTTATTGTCTGGTTTGATTGACTCAATGCAGAGTTTTTCTGCTTTTGTGCTTTGGACGGTCCATTTGAAGATCCCTCTTTGTCTTTGGTCTCATGAGGGAAAACCTAACAGAGCCACTAAGGCCAGATCACCTTTTATAGTCCTATCATGAAAGAGAAGCCTCTTTTATGAGGACATGTACATTTTATAATTTAAGATCCCACAGAGGACTTCTGTGCATTAAAAAATGCATGTCTGTGTTAAAAGTTTCAAAAGCTTTCCAGCTTGTCCTAGGGATTGTGATCAGTAATAATGAGGGGGGTGGATTCCACCCTAGAATGGCCCCAGGGCAGCAGATAAGCAATGCATTCAAGGCTAACTGAGGCCAAGCACAGTGTCACCCACCTGTAGTCTCAGCTACTTGGGATGTTGAGGTAAGAGCATCCCTGGAGCCCAGGAGCTCAAGTCTACCCTGGGCAACGTAGACCTTGTTTGTAATAATAACAAATACTGACTCCTGGATTCCATCCTTTAAGAAATAAGAAAAACCATCTTGGGTTCAAAGCCTGGATCCATTATTTACCAGCTATCTTAACTTTACCATGAGCCTCGGCTTTCTTAGCTGTAAAGATTGAGAAAATTAAAGTATGCACCTCATGAGCTGTCATTACCCTGAAATGAGATAGAATCTGTGTGCCTAGAACATACTAAGTGTTCATAAATGTCAGATTTTCGCTTGAGCCATTACTCAGCAATAAACTGTTTTGACCATTCCCTGCTCCCACCTCCTTCTGGGCCCCAAGATGAGGGAAAAACCTCAAACTCAAAATACCTAAATATCTTAGTCAATATTAACATCTAATCCTTAGGGGTTACACTTTTGGTAAATATAAGAAAAAAAAGAAGGGGCTGGGTGTGGTGGCTCATACCTGTAATCCCAGCACTTTGGAGGAGGAGGACGTTCTTGAGCCCGAGAGTTTGAGACCAGCCTGGGCAACACAGTGAGACCCCGTCTCTACAAAAAATTTTAAAATTTGCCAGGCATGGTGGTATCTACCTCTAGTCCCAGCTACTCAGGAGGCTGAGGAAATAGGATCCCTTGAACCCAGGAGTTCAAGGTTGCAGTGCGCTATGATCACGCCTTTGCATTCCAGCCTGGGCAACATAGGGGGTTCCTGTCTCTATAGAAAAAAAGAAAGAAAAGAAAAAGAAAGGGGGAAGGGGGAAGAATAGAACCTCTAGCAACGTACTCTTAACTACTTTATAAATGATTCTCCCGATGAATTGGCCATGAGGAATTTTCACAGGAGATTGTTTTAAAGATTTGAAATGGCTACGTTGTCTCATGCTGAGAAAAAATTCAGGATATGGACACCTGTGGATGGGTTAAGGAGTGGAAAGTTTAATAGAAGAAAGGAGAGGAGCTCCTTGAGAGAGAGAGAGAGATACATGTCCAAAAAAGTGGTGAGGTGGTGGACTGCAGCAGATTTTATAGGCAGGCTGGAGAAGGCAGTGTCTGACTTACATAGGGTTCACAGATTGGTTCAATCAGGTATGACGTTTACATAGGGCCCAAGAAAGGCTGGTTGCCCCACCCTAATCGTATTATGCAAATAGGCTTTCCAGTTGATCGATACCATCTTACCTGTTCTTTACATGTGGCTGACAGAAGGGAAGATGGAGCCGCCATCTTGAACATGTCTAGTCCCTAGTCACTGCCAGCATGCACCCATGAAAGCTCCCAGCTTGCTTGTCTATGTCTTCAGTTCGACTTTACAGGCTGCTCTTTGTTAGAAAATGATCTGGGGGTGCTTTTCGTTAAAGAGAAAGGCCTGGCTGGGCGCGGTGGCTCACGCCTGTAATCCCAGCATTTTGAGAGGCCAAGGCAGGCAGATCACGAGGTCAGGAGATCAAGACCATCCTGGCTAACACGGTGAAACCCTGTCTTTACTAAAAATACAAACAATTAGCCAGGCGTGATGGTAGGCGCCTGTAGTCCCAGCTACTCGGGAGGCTGAGGCAGGAGAATGGCGTGAACCTGGGAGTCAGAGCTTGGCAGTGAGCCAAGATCGCGCCACTGAACTCCAGCCTGGGCGACAGAGCAAGACTCCGTCTCAAAAAAAAAAAAAAAAAAAAAAAAAGAAGGCCTTACCGAAGACTCCCATACCCTTACTACCTGCCTAAGTGACTTCTTCTTAACTCCTATATCACTTTCTGTAGCAAGGATAGGGGCTTCTAATTAAATGCTCTTCATTTCTATCAACGTAGTTTTCTCCTGAGTCTAGATGATCATGTTGCTCCTTCAGCAGTTCATTTTTCAACAGTTACAGAGAGCTTCCCTTGGGCAGGGCTTTGGTAGGATATCCTGAATACAGACATGAATAGGATGCAGCTCTTGCCCCCAAGAAGCTGCTGTCTTGAGGGGAAGACAGACAAGAGAAGCAACCATCAGAACAGTCAGAACAGCTCTGACTGTGGTAGTAACAAGTGTTGCTAATATGAACTGACTACCAGAACCAGTTCTGAAAGACTGAACATACAAACAGCAGTGATCAGACCACATGTGACAATAAAGCTACAACCTCTGCAGCAACCAGCCCCAAACCGTCAGAGCTTGGGCAATGACTGCAAGCTTCCCTAATTGGCGCCCCTCCTTCCAAATATGTTCCCCTAACTAATCACATATGACGGCCCCCTACTTAGCCTGCTTCCAGTTTCCCCACACGAGCACCTTTCAGTCAGAACACATCTGATGACTTCCCTTTTCTTGTATCTTCCTCTCTACCTGAGTGATGGTAGCTCTAAATAAATAGCCTCTGTTTGTTCTTGGTGATCTTTGTTGATTTCCACAGCACTAAACACTGAATGTATACTAATTCATTTATCTGCTAAAACCCCCTAAAAATATATATAATCAGTCCCAATTTTATAGATAAGGAAGCTGAGGCACAGAGAGCTTAAGTAGCTTGCCTCATATCACACAGCTAGTCAGGAAGGATGAGATTCAAACACAAGCAGTTCACTTCTACACTCTTGAGTCCTAACCACTGTGCCATACTTCCTTTTCTGTCAAAGAGCCATAGAAACAGAAGGGACATCCAAACTGTCCTGGGGTTACCAGCAATCTTCACCACAGAAGTGAAGTCTGAGGTGATATTTTTGGGGGAAATACAATTTAAAACAAAGTCTCCCAACTAAAAAGCTGGTAAGGTTTTATCATTGAGTAGTCACTAAAAACAACCTGTTAAGAGATTGCAAAGACAGAAATTTCATCCTTTTATATAGCTGAGCAGCAATCACCCATTACATACATATTTTCAGGAGAAAATATGACTAGTTCTCAAATAAGAGGAATTCACAGCACCATTTGTCACACATTGTTCTAGATTCACATGGTCATTGAAGTGACCATTTATGTTACTTGATTAGTTTTACCCAAAGGAAAAGCAAACTTCTCAAATCTTTATGCCACCTGCCAGAGATTTTTTAAACATATTTATTTTTAAAGCTGTTATCAGTGCCCCCCCACCCCAGCGTGTCATTTAATCAGCCTTCTCAAATCTTTATGACAGGAGGTAGTTGTGCAACTTGGAGCAAAGTGCTCACCAAAGTTAGCCTTCTACCTTCCCACAGAAACTAGGGTATAGGGTGCTATTCTCTTGATGTTTACATTTGAAGGAGATGGTTCTCAGATCCTTGAAAAAGACATTCCCGGGTGTTAAAGACAAAAGGCCTGTCAGCTTTCAAAACAATTTATATACATTACAAAGAGAAGAGAAAGTACTTACTACTTTTCTAAAGTAAATGCGCTAAGAGAAAAGAAATGGGGGAAGGAAATCTCTTCCCATTTTCAACAGGGAGAACTAAGCCTCTCATTTTTAATTTTTATTTGCCCTTACATCTCCTAAAGGGAAAATAAGAATTGACTTCATTTTCATGCATACTAGTGGCCCATGGTCAGAGCCTTGGCTGAGCAGCATGGAACCTGGTCCTGAAAGCCCTGCTTTGGCCTGCAGAAGGGATGTATTCCAGCTACCCTTGTCCTCTTGCTCTCTTGTTACAGGAAAGGGGTCCCAGTCCAGACCCCAAGAGAGGGCTCTTGGATCTTGGGCAAGAAGGAATTCAGGGTGAGTCTGTAAAGAGAAAGCAAGTTTATTAAGAAAGTGAAGGAATAAAAGAATGGCTACTCCAGAGACCGAGCAGCCCCGAGGAGGGCTGCTAGTTGCCCATTTTTGTGGTTATTTCTTGATGATATGCTAAACAAGGGGTGGATTCATGCCTTCGCTTTTTAGACCATATAGGGTAACTTCCTGACATTACTGTGGCATTTGTAAACTATCATGATGTTCGCTGGTGGGAGTGTAGCAGTGAGGATGACCAGAGGTCACTCTCTTCCTCTGGTCGTTGGTTTTGCTGGGTTTTGGCTGGCTTCTTCACTGCAACCTGTTTTATCAGCAAGGTCTTTATGACCTGTATCTTGTGCTGACCTCCTATCTCATCCTGTGACTTAGAATGCCTTAACCGTCCGGAATGCAGCCCAGTAGGTCTCAGCTCCATTGTACCCAGCTCCTATTCAAGATGGAGTTGCTCCAGTTCAAATGCCTCTGACACTCTTTCCCCCTTAAGTAACCAATAACCTTATTAAGAAAATAACTTTCTCCTAATGGAGTGGCAAGTTAGGTGGTCCAGAGTAAATGGTGTAATGGAAAACTCCTGCCATTCCTGGGGGCACTTCTGTTTCCATGTGTGTAAAATCACTAGGTTAGACTGGGTGCCTCCAATACGCATATCCAGCCTAAACATTCTCTAATCCCAACTCTGTGTGCACTCTCCTCCCGTTCTTTGAAGCCTGCATTCGAACATACTGTCTGGTTTTAGTTGCTGGCAGGCAAGAGAGGGTTTGTTTATGGCCACTGCCACCTGCCAGATTTATTTTTAAAGCTGCTTATCAGTGGCCCCCAGCAGTATCATTTAGATCACACAGCTTCTAGTGTGGAATGTGGCTGTCCTCATAGTAAATGAAAAACAGCTCCACGGGATTGCTGAGGAATGGGGACCCTTAGGAGAAAGAAAGGGAATATCTGCGACCATGTTCTTCATGAAGCACATTGCACTATGCATTTTATATGCCTTATCCCAAGTCATCCTACTCAGAGCAACCTTTAAAAAAATCATTCTTTTAAGAGATAAAGATAAAAAAATTTATTTTACAAGTTAATCCCACAAATCAACAGGGAGCCAAGGTAAATTCCATCTCCTGTACATCAACAACCAAAACTCAAAGGAAGGTTTCTATGCTTCCAGTTTGGTGTGAAAAACAGCTGTTAGCATCTATTATGGCTACATACTTATTCACTGTTGAATCTTTAGAACACAACATATAAGATAAATTCCTAGCATCCTGAAGTTCACAACTTAGCTGGGGAGGGTGGTAGATAGATCATTTAAATAATACTTAGCAAGATCAGATAGGAGCAGAGGAAGGAGATATTTTTATATAAAGATTATTCTTAAGGTAGGGTATATAATGTGCATGCATAGGAAATTTGAAAAGCACAAAAAGGTAGAAAAAATAGCACACATATGTATACCATCTAAAGAAAACTCTTGCTAATGGTTTGGTTATTCCTAATATTTTCTCTATGCATAAATTTTACTTCCCTTTACATAATAATCATTCCATACTTAAAATAGTGACTTCTTCATTTTGTTCCACTCAGTTTTCTAATGAGCATTCCCCTACATTATACTAGCAATATTATCAACTCTTTATATTCTCAAAATAAAAATGCCAGTTTAATCATTGTGTTTGTCCTCAACATTTATTCATTTAAAAAATTTGAGCATACAGAAAAGTTGAAATGGAACAATGATCAGCCATTGATCCGCCACCAAGATTCAACACTTGCTAATATTTTGCCATATTTATTTTGTCAATATATTTGGGTATATTCCATTGATATATGAAGTATATTTGAGTATTCGTATGTATATATGCCTATTTTTTGACTGAACAATTTAAGCTGTAGACAGTCTGACACTCTACCCCTAAATACCTCAGCATGCATCTCTCAGGAATATAGACACTCTCCGACATAACCACAATGCTGTCACCACATATAAGTAAGCAATGATTCCCTAATATAATCTGATATCCACACCATATTCATGTCTCCATCTAGAAAAAGAATACCCTATTGTCCCCAAAATGCCTTGTATAGCTGTTTCCTTTTCAAAACAAGACTCAATCATGGTTTATGTACTGCTTTGCATTATTATATCTCTTTGGTCTAGGTTAAAACAATCTTCTGACATTTTCCCCTCATGTTGACGATTTGATGAGACTAGGCTTGCCTTATCTGGCTGTTTTCTCATCATATTGCTTATCTTATTCTCTATCCTCTGTATTTCCTGTGAAGTGTAAGTTAGATATGACAGCATTTATCAAGTTGTTTCATATGTGATACTGTTTACTCCATAGCGGATCATGCCAGGAGGCACATGCTATCAGATGGTCTCACTATTAGTGATGCTGTGTTTGCTCACTTGACTATGTTGGTAAATACAAGATCTCTTCACTGTAAAAGCACATTTTCCCCTTTGCAGTTAGCAGGCAACTGGTGGGTAACGTGGTGCTGTGGGGAATTCCTGTTCTGCTCTACCCAAAGCCTTTAATAACTACTGACAATCTTAATTATTTCACTGGTTTTATAAAAATTTTTCTAACCCTTCCTTACAATCTGTCTGTCTAAGCTATTGATCGATCTATTTACCTATCTACTATCATTTTTTCTCCATTTATTGGTTGGCATTTATCTGTTAAAAAGAGCTTTCTCTCATCAGTTGGAAATAAATCAGTCACCCTCCTCCTCCACCCCCCAAAAAAGATAGGATAAATACATAATTATATCACTTAATAACCAAATTTTAGAATTCAGAGTTGGTATAAGAGTCATCTCTAATGATTTTTCCCTTACTTTTTTTGTTGTTATTGTTATCACTATGGATTCATGGATTTTTAACAAATATGTTGTAAGCTCTATCCACTGAAGAATCTAGAAGTAAAATCACCCAGTAGCAAAGAAGCCTCCTAGCACCTAGATCCTGGTTTCTACATATCAGCTCCTACTAGAAACCAACCAACCAAAGAACAAAAAACAGGGATCTTTGGGGAAATGGCTGACTCCAGGTCTAGGGTAGATAAAATCCAAAATGAGTCTGGGACATCTCGGTGGGGCAAATAGGACAATTTGAACATCCAAAAGAATAATGACTGTGCTTTGTACACAAGACTTTTTCTGAGTTTTGAATTATTTCCTTAACTTAGCTACCCAGAAATGGAATTCCTACATTCAGCATATAAGATTATATATGACATACAATACACACATGTAGTTGTATGCGTGTATATATTTGTATACAACTACATGTGTATTTTTGTGGTCATATATCTTATATATATATATACATGCATGTATGTGGATGTAACTATATATACACTTAAATACATGTATACATATATAATATATGCAATGTGTGTGTGTGTATATACATATATATATAGATATTCCTTTTCCTAAAAGATTTTGTCAGCATACTTTCCTCTATTAGCATATGAGAATGCCTCATGTAATTCCAGTCAGGGGTGTGTTTTAATAAGCAATAATCATTGCTGAAGGCATGTCCATTCCAAATGCAATCACTTCTCAGCCTCTAAAGGCATCCCTTCTGTAGGTATGGTGCAGTTTGGCACATTATATATGTGGTATGACAAATCCAGTCTTCTCAAGGATCTTTTCTTATTGTCTCCCATCTACGGATATCATTAGGCTAGTAGATAGTCTCTTGAACTGTCTATTTTTATTAGCTCTGATTTAAAATTACATTTAGAGGATATTAGCTTATGACCTCTCCTTGGTGCTGAGCTGAATGCTGACGGCTGAAACAGGACAGGAAACCTCTGTGTGGAACGATACCCAGAGCAGCGGCATTTATCGAAGCTGTCAGTAAACACCTTTCCCCTGCAGCCTTCCCAATGCCCGATAGATGCATTACGACCATTCTAGCAGGGTGGTGGAGCTGGTGCAAGGCTCTTCATGATGATAACAAATGACGCCTATCTCTAGGACAAAAGTAATTTAATATTCTCTGCCTCCCTTTTCTTTGCATTTCTTTTCCTATAGGAATCTGGGCCTGTGGGACTTTTCTGGTATTTTCTTTACGGGCAGAAGATGTTTTCTGTTAAACTGCATGTTTCTGTTGATGAAATAGTGTTGAAGTTAACAACTACCATAGTTAAAGGCTTTCCTTTAACAGGCCCTAGGCTAAGCACTGCATATGTGTTATTTCATTTATCTTTCAAAGCAACTTTATAGGGTACATGCTGTTAATAGCCTCAGTACAGTGAGACTTAAAGAGGGCAGGTGACTTACCCAAGATCACACAGATAGTAAATTTTAGAGCCTGGTTTCAAATGCAGATCTGTCTATTCACAAGTCCTATTCACTTGACTATTTGCTATATGTGTCATGCTATGCTATGCCATGCCATGCTATGCTATAATATTAAGCTATCCAAAGCCAGCCCACAGAGATCAAAAGCATATACTAATGCCAGAGCAATGACAGCAATTACAGAGTTCCTCTTGAATATTTCAGAAACAGCACATTTATTCATTGTTAAATAAATAGCCTACTTTTTTTCTTCCAGAACAAGGTGCCACTTAGACACGTAAAGTAGCAGAGGAATGGAGTTTGGCATCAAAGGACCTTGGTGCAAATCCTGGTTTTGTAATATCAGTTAGCAAATATCACCAAGCCTTGGTTTCCTTGGCTGTAAAGTGATAATAAAAATGCCGTCTACTTTGTCAGATAGCCAAAAAGGGCATGCATGAAGTACCATGCAAGTTATAAAGTGCCAGAGCTGAGTTTATTGTTATTAAGGGTAGAGAACAAAGGGGCAGCTGCGATCCTCTTCCTGTGGCCCTAACTTATTCTCTGTTGATTTCTATTCTCTCTTCCAAGCATTCTGGATCCTAGCAATCGGTTAGCTCCTCTTAAGCTGACTCTACTTCAAATTAGAGGAATTGGATGAAGTTCCTAGTGTATAACACACTGCTCAGTGGAGCTTAAGTTACCTGTGAATGATCTCTGGAAATAAGTCTGTTTTGTACATTGGAGAACATTTTTCCATGAGTTTTGGACTTAACTTTGCCTTTCATCAATCCTAGAAGTTAGAGCCAGATAGCCCTAGAAAGCATCTGGCCATTTGACAGATGAGAAAACTGAGACTCAAGGAGACAAATACCATTGGATGGTGATTAGGAAGACAATTATAGAATCATCTCATGTTAGAGCTAGGCAGGCTCTTATAAACCTTCTAGTCCAATTTTCTGGCAATTAGATGAATAAGCTGGGAGGCAGCCTACTATAATGGAAAGAGTATGAGCTTTGGTATCATACAGACCTGGGTTCAAATTCCAGTTGGTTGGCTTGTTGCCTATGTGACCTTGGAAAAGTTATTTGATCTGTGATTTCATTTCTTCATCTACATAAGGGAGACCTACCTTGCTTATTGCTATGATTGATAGACAGATAAATGATAGAATAAACAAACCTGGGACAAAGTGAGTGATCAGTAAGATACATATATCTTACTGTATATATATCTTACTGATATATATATATCTGTATAAGATATATATACAGTTAGATATATTATTACTCCACTATTGATGGATGTATAAAGGAAGAATTAAAATCAATAGAAGCTTTATATTTTTTCCCACAGTTTTCAAATATTCTGAGTGCCTATATGTGCAAGTCATTGCCTATGGGGCTAAGATTTCTCAATGGGAATGACAGACTACATATATACATGTTTTCATGAAACATTTCTAGGTCATAGGACATTTAATGCTACTCTGAGTTGGGCCAGGGTTCCAGTTCAAAGGATGAATGAGACCATCTAGATTTTAACTCATGATTTAACCTGTAATGAAAGTCCACTGCACTTCTTTAATAATTCAGGCAGCTCTGCCACTCCCTCTCTTCTCCTGTCCCTCAACCTTACCCCATGTATTCTATATCTTTCTTATATCTCCCATGATTATATTATAATGGCTGCCAGCAACCAAACCTACTTGTGAAGAAGTCCTGACCTTTTTAGGGTGAATGGGTGAGTTAACACAAGACCACTGCCTCAGCAGAATCTTAGACTTTTGTACTAGGGTAAGAAATCAGTCATGCCTCTGAAGTGAAGTAATGCCCAGTCCATGTGTGATTCAGAGGAAGAAGCTTTATCAGCAATCGTGTGTAATAAAATGCTTCATTCCTACCAGCTCTGCCTCCCTCCTATCATCTTGAATTTCAATGCATAAAACCAAAAGAGGCAGGAGAAATGAGGGTCTCTGTCACCAAGAATAGGAGCTCCAGGAGATCAGAAATTCTGTTTTTCTTAATCATTGTTAAGGCTCTAGTGCCTAGAACGGTGCGTGGCATACAAAGGATCCCCAAAAGTACTGAATGAATGAGTGAACAAGAGAAAATGTCTCTTAACTTTTGCGGGGGTCCTATCTCATCCTTTGATAAATCAAGACATACATCCCTGACAGAAACTATGGCATAGTGCTCTAAAGAAACACATTACTCACAATTTTCAAATAAAATAGGCCATTTCTTATTGAGGGAACAGGAAGAGGGAGGGAGTGCTATAATAAAAGGATAACCCTAAAATAACTTGTGGGGACAACAAAAAGAATGAAGAATGACAGAAAAAAGCCATTCAGCAAATGTGGGGCCACTGTCACCAATTTCCTCTTGAGAACTGACAGAGAAGACAGACTGTATCGGAATCAAAAGTGTCTGCCACTCAATTAATTAGTCCCCTTTCTAATTACTGTAATATTTTTTCAGATATCAAGTGTTTACAAGAAGAATAGTACATGTGACTGAGCTTGTGTGTCTGGGGACCCTTTCCTTCCACAAATCTTGAAATAACATCATTCCTAGGCTTTTACTGTTCATCATAAAAATGGCTTCTCCCAGGACCAAAAAAAGCAACAATATTTATCAAAAATAAAGCAGCGGGATAATCAAAATACTTCCTGGAATTCTCCAACTTGGTAACACTTCTAGAAGGTTGCCATTGGCTCAGTGGGTCTTTGTGACGAGAAACAAAAGCTTTTGCATCTTTTTGCAGGGCAAGGTTGAAGCTGAGTTCCACCTAGTTACAGCAGAAGAAGCTGAGAAAAATCCTGTTGGAAAAGCCCGAAAGGAGCCAGAGCCGCTGGCCAAGCCCAAGTGAGTGGAGTTGCGAGTGGGAACATCAGAAATGGGAAGGGGCCTTTGCAGTCCTTGCTGGTGTCTGATAGTGGCATTTCTTTAGAGCAGCCCCGCGGGAGAACTGGGAAGCCAGGAGGCAGTCAGTTGGTGCTTTCCAACCTGTGTAGCTTTTCGAAGAAAAAGCTAAATATAAGAAATATAAGACATAAACTATGCCTTCCAGGAGCTTTCGATCTATTTGGGGAAAATAACACATTCATAAAATAGTTGTCAGAGTGTAGAAGACTCTGTAGTTTCAAAAGGGGGTGAAGTCAAGCGATGTATGAGTTAGGAACTTGAAGTGAAGGGAATCATTGGGGCCTGAGGCTGTCAGGAAAGACTTCATAGAAAAGGTGGGATTTGAGCTGGCAGGTTGGACAGATAGAGGGTGGCGGGGCCTTGGGCTGGATTCTAACTGGCCTCTTGCTCTCTGCTCCACACCACCCTATAACCACGATAAAGGAATCCTCATCATACAAATGTCAGGCTGCTCCTGCTTCAGGCAACATGCTCTTCTCCCATTTTCAGGGCTCTCCCTATGGGTCCTCAGAAAGTAGGAGTCAGAAACACCTCCTGGGGTCTTAAGCATTCTGAGTGTTGACAGGATGACCCCCTTTTTGATTTTCTCTTCCTTCCCCCTCAGCCGCCCAGACACCTCCTTTTCCTGGTTCATGAGCCCCTTTAAGTGCCTGTACTACCTCATCTGGAAGAATTACAAAAAGTACATCATCATTGCTTTCATTCTGATCATCCTCATCATCTTCCTGGTCCTTTTCATCTACACCTTGCCAGGAGCCATCAGCCGAAGGATCGTTGTGGGCTCATAGAGAACCACGGAGGACCCAGATCCTCACCATATACTAATCCTCTCTTCCTCATCTGGGAGCATCTAAGAACATGTCCCATGCATGGCACTGTGCTGAGTGCTAAGGGGACAGATCAACCTGTCTTGGAAGAGATGGAAAAGAAACATTTCCTCCCTGCTCCAACCCCTGCTTCCAAGTTTCAAACTTATAAGGCATGTTTTATCCCTTGGGCAGCATGAAATAAGGCACTTTCACCTCATGGTAATCAACAATGACCTCAAACTGACTTAAATCAATGTTTTCTTTATGTAATTGGTTATATTCTGAGTTTAGTTCTGGGTTGGAGATTTTACTAGAAGTATTTTATTTTAAATAAATTTACTAGAAGTATTTTATTTTAAATAAATTTTTAGGCCAGTTGTGGTGGCTCACGCCTATAATCCCAGCACTTTGGGACACTGAGGCAGGTGGATCACTTGAGGCCGGGAGTTCAAGACCAGCCTGGCCAACATAGTGAAACCGCTTCTATACTAAAAATACAAAAATTATCGGGCATGGTGGCACGCACCTGTAATCCCAGCCACTTGGGAGGCTAAGGGAGCTGAGATCATGCCACTGCACTCCACCCTCGGTGACAGAGCAAGACTGTATATCAGAAAAATATAAAAATAAAAATAAAATTTTAGAGCAAACAAACTGAAAATATTATAGCAAATTACTAGATATTGAACCTGTCCCATATATCTTAACCTTGTATAATCCTTATAGTTTACAGAACATTCACTTAGGCTGTGAAACTGGCTTGCAGACAATGTCACATAAATCATCTAAAATACCTTATTGTTGAAATTTCCATCTAGAGATGAGATGTTGTGGATTTTCTATTAAAGTCACCACTTGTAGAACATATTCAATAGTAGTAGCTGGTTCTGGAGAAACCTATTTTGATTTATGCTCTGTGGCAATTTCCAGATGGGAACTTTATAATATGTTGTAAGATATATGAAATATAATTGTGTGGATGGGTCAGGGCAGCTCCATGCCACCAGTAGGAATTCTCTTTCGTCAGATACACAAGCTCCACCAAGTATGGTGTTCCCATAGACCATGATACAAATGGCCGTCCCTGGCACTATTCAGCACTTAGCTTGACCACCATATGTACCAGGTTTCATCATGAATCTTAAACACAAATTTTTATTTTATTTGAGACAAAAAGTCTTACTCTTCACCCAGGCTGGAGTATAGTGGCACGATCTCGGCTCACTGCAATCTCCACCTGCTGGGTTCAAGCAATTCTCATGCCTCAGCCTCCTCAGTAACTAGGATTACAGGCACTCGCCACCACACCTGGCTTTTTTTTTTTTTTTTTTTGTATTTTTAGTAGAGATGGGGTTTCACCAGGTTGGCCAGGCTAGTCTTGAACTCCTGGCCTCAAGTGATCTGTCCACCTCGGCCTCTCAAAGTGCTAGGATTACAGGCAGGAGCCACCACACCCAGCTGCTTAAGCACAAACTAATTTCAAAACCAGTCTTAGAAATGATATCCTACGCACTTGTCAAATGGGGTCAGTTTTTCTTGAAAGTAAACCTCTGCTCTTCATCACACAATCTAAATGTGCCACCCTACCTAAGGCAGGGACTTGAAATGAGGGGCAGGTTTTCTCAGATAAAATAAGGAAACAGAAGAATTGGAATATTTAGTCTCAATTCCCATGCACAATTTTCGGCCTGACATGCAAATCAATATAGCAACCATTTTTTTTTTCTATCAGCAAGAGCCATGTGTTGGTATTGGGAGGCTAGGTTGGAGTTCCCCTCTTGACACCAGAAACACCAGGGCTACTGTTTTGATAGCCTAGCACAGATGTAACTTCTAAAGGGTAACATTTATTTCTATATAGAAAGTCATTTTTAGAATGTTCCTGGTCCATCAAAGAAAGACTAAAAGAATGTTCTGTGTGACTCTGGACTTAAGTCTTTTTCACTGAATTCTGGCCCTAGATACTCACTAGTAACCATAATGCCCTGTTTTCCCCCAAATGCTGAAATGGAACATTTACTGCATTGGCAATGTTTTCTAGTGGGATTGGTTACACAAACTGTCATTCATTCTTACTGTGCAATATTACACAGCCATAATTAATGATGTAGTTAAAAATATTTGATGGCATAGAATATATACATTGTAAGTAACAAAACATACAGGTTAGAAAACTGTATGTATAGCATGTTGTAAAAAGAAAATATATATACACACATAGCAAAAAATGTCAGGAAGAATATACCAAAATGTTAACGATTATCTTTAAGTAGTATCATCTTTTTTACTTCTTCTCTTTCTGTTTCTCCTTGTCTTTCTGTTTCTCCTAAAACTTCTAAAATAAAAAGGTATTTTTTTCATGTAAAAAGTTTAATAAACTTATGTGTCCATTTAAAAATATTCATCAAATGTCTCCTATGTTCTGGGCAGTGGGGATACGGCAGAGATAAAATTCAAGATGGATTAAAGACTTAAATGTTAGACCTAAAACCATTAAAATCCTACAAGAAAACCTAGGCAATACCATTCAGGCCATAGGCGTGGGCAAGGACTTCATGTCTAAAACAGCAAAAGCAATGGCAACAAAAGCCAAAATTGACAAATGGGATCTCATTAAACTAAAGAGCTTCTGCACAGCAAAAGAAACTACCATCAGAGTGAACAGGCAACCTACAGAATGGGAGAAAATTTTTGCAACCTACTCATCTGACAAAGGGCTAATATCCAGAATCTACAATGAACTCAAACAAATTTACAAGAAAAAAACAACCCCGTCAAAAAGTGGGCAAAGGACATGAACAGACACTTCTCAAAAGAAGACATTTATGCAGCCAGAAAACATGAAGAAATGCTCATCATCACTGGCCATCAGAGAAATGCAAATCAAAACCACAGTGAGATACCATCTCACACCAGTTAGAATGGCCATCATTAAAAAATCAGGAAACAACAGGTGCTGGAGAGGATGTGGAGAAATAGGAACACTTTTACACTGTTGGTGGGACTGTAAACTAGTTCAACCATTGTGGAAGTCAGTGTGGCGATTCCTCAGGGATCTCGAACTAGAAATACCATTTGACCCAGCCATCCCATTACTGGGTATATACCCAAAGGAGTATAAATCATGCTGCTATAAAGACACATGCACACGTATGTTTATTGCGGCACTATTCACAATAGCAAAGACTTGGAACCAACCCAAATGTCCAACAACGATAGACTGGATTAAGAAAATGTGGCACATATACACCATGGAATACTATGCAGCCATAAAAAATGATGAGTTCGTGTCCTTTGTAGGGACATGGATGAAACTGGAAAACATCATTCTCAGTAAACTATCGCAAGGACAAAAAACCGAACACCGCATGTTCTCACTCGTAGGTGGGAATTGAACAATGAGAACTCATGGACACAGGAAGGGGAACATCACATTCCGGGTACTGTTGTGGGGTGGGGGGTGGGGGGGGCGGGGACAGCATTAGGAGATATACCTAATGCTAAATGACGAGCTAATGGGTGCAGGAAATCAACATGGCACATGGATACATATGTAACAAACCTGCACATTGTGCACATGTACCCTAAAACCTAAAGTATAATAAAAAATAAAATAAAAAAGACAAACATGTCACCCTACCTCCATGGATTTTTCACTCCAGTAGCTCCCCAAGATATTTTATCTTCAAATTATGGGTCATCCAAGAAAGGCACCAGATAAGGAATGTATTTCATGGATGAGGTTTAGGAAAAAGTATGAATACACCTCTGGTGATGTTGACAAGGACAACAGCATTATTTTAGGATAAATTTGAAAGTAAGGTATTATGCTTTCTGCTGGATTGTAGACAGGAAAACTCTTGACAAAAATGTACATTTTTCAAATTCATAATAAAAAGCTAAAAGTTGAAAATCCTTCTAAGTTAAACAGAGCTCATTAACTCTCCTTTGATGTCAAAAGACATTCAAATGCTAAAAGCCTGGAGCAGTATTTGAAACACTTTCAGATCAGATGGCATCTTAAGAAATGTGTGAGAAGAAGTGGAAAGCAATGATAATTTTGGAATCAGCTATGTCTGGTATTCTATACATAGTATATTACGTGCCTGTCCTGCATGTAAAAATTAAATAAAATAATGTTCTGTGCCTAATTGTGCAGCCCTGGTGCTAAAGATACTAGTGTTTTTTTTTTTTTTAAACCCATTTCCCAAGAAGTTGTCATGAGTTCCTACTTGTGTTCTTAAAAAAGATTAATTTAAATGTATTCATTTGATAGCTTAGAGTTTTCTTACAGTTTAAATCTGCTTCAGAAAGGTTTTATTTATGTATTTTACAACAATTAGAATCTTTTTCCCCCAAACAAAGCAAAACAAAATTAATACCAGCAATAACAACAACAACAACAAACAACCCGCAGGATGGCATATCCAGTTCTGTGTCACCAGAGATTGAAACATTTGGTACCTCTCTTGCTCTTTCCTTTATAAGACACATACATGGAAATTACAATATCTACTTAACAGCTGGGGCCATTTGGTGCTTATTCATTTAACAGATAATTATTGAGTTCCATCCATTCCAGGTGCTGTAATCGGCACTGGGGGTACAAAAGTGAACAGTTAAAGTCCTTGCTCAAACTCATGGAACACAGAGCTTGATGGAGAGAAGACATAAAACAATCACACACATAGATCATTACAGACTGATGGACTAAACAGAAACAAAATAAATACTAGAAGCAGAGAAAGAACACCTTACAGGGGGCCTGCACCCAGTCTGGCATCACAGAGGCATCCTGGGGAAGGGATGGCTTAAGGGAGATGACAGAAGAAGAGATGGAGAGAAGGAAGAGCTCCCAGACAGAAGATGGTATGTGCAAAGGCCCCGTGGTGAGAGGGTGCAAGGCACATAGAGGAGTCTGAAAGATGGCATCATAGTGAGAGGCAGAGGGTCCTGAGATGGAGCTGGAAAGTCATGCAGGAGCCATATCCTTAAGGGTTTGGGTCTTTATTTTAAGGGCAATGGGTAGCTATTGAAGAATTTTAAGCAATAGAGAGGTAAACTTAGATTTCCATTCCATATGGAGAACAGATTAGTAGCCCTCCCCACAAGAGGGTGGCTACGTTCACTCAGTAATGGCAGTAGAGGAGGGAAGTGGAGGGATCAGAGATTCTATCTTTAAGCCTCCAGGGTGGTCTCGTGGGGAACTTGGATCTAGTGTCGACTCTGTTTCATACAAACTATGTGACCTAAGGCAGCTACCTTCTCATCTCTGATCCACAGTTTCCTAGTCATATGAGGAGGTTCATATATATGGTGAGGAAAAGTCCATGGCATATCCTGGTGCAAGGCTAACATGTTCATGGGTCTGTAGCATGGAGAGTTTGAAGGGGTGGATTGAACTCAGAGCTGGATTGTGAAGGGCTTTGAATGCCATGTTAAAAAGGTTGGATTTATGCAACATAAAGTGGTGAACCCTGGGAGGGTTTAAGCAGAGAAGTGGCAAGAACAGGTCTATGAATTTGACAAGTTGTTCAGCCTTCTGTGCATAACAAATTGTCAGGGACAATTGAGGTGGGAGACATCTTAAGAATCACGAGACATAACCCTGGCAGTCATACAAGAGCCAAAAAGAAATTATTTAGGCAGATAGGGTAAGAGAATTCTCAGTGGAAGTTACTTTAATAAAAAGCAGCCCCCAAAATAATTTTCTAACAAAAAGCAGCCTAAAAAAAAGTCAAGCTGCAGCCGGGCGCGGTGGCTCATGCCTGTAATCCTAGCACTTTGGGAGGCTGAGGAGGGTGGATCACGAGGTCAGGAGATCGAGACCACGGTGACAACCCCGTCTCTACCAAAAATACAAAAAATTAGCTGGGCGCGGTGGCAGACACCTGTAGTCCCAGCTGCTCCGGAGGCTGAGACAGGAGAATGGCGTGAACCCGGGAGGTGGAGCTTGCAGTGAGCCGAGATTGCGCCACTGCAGTCCAGCCTGGGCGACAGAGCGAGACTCTGTCTCAAAAAAAAAAAAAAAAAAAAAAAAAGAAAGTCAAGCTGCAAACATAGATAAGCAAGCTGGAAGCTTACACAGGTAAATGCCGGCAGCTATGCCAGTAGAAAAGGACTACCTGGAAGCCAGGTATGTTCAACATGGAGGTTCCCACCTTTTCTTTGTCATCATGTGAGCAGTAAACAAGCAGGCAACATGGCGCCAGCCAGGTAGAGAACCCATTTGCATAGTAAAAGATTAGGGTGGAGCAGCCAGCTTCTTTGTGCACTATGTGAATGAAACATCTGGTCCAACCAATCCTCTGTGCCCTATCTAAATCAGACACTGCCTCAAGCTCATCTATAAAACCAACCACATCACACTGGGAACTGGGAGATCCATTCCAAACCTCTTCCCTCTGCACAAAGGAGCTATTCTCTTTTGCCTATTAAACTTCTTCTCTTAAACGCACTCCTTGTGTGTCTCCATTCTTAATTTCCTTGGTATGAGGCAATGAACCTCGGGTATTATCCCAGACAAATGACGTCAACGCCACTTCAGCAGGATATAAGAACCTATGCCAGGACCATGGCTGCGAGGATGGAAAGGGAAAGCCAGATTCCAGGATGTTGACGTTGCTCCCAGAGGCACCTGCCAGAGAGGACGAGGGAGTTTGAATGCTGGCTCCACGATTTCTACCTGGGCAGGTCACTTAGCCTCCCAGAGTCTCAATTTCCTCATTTGATAAGAAGAGAACCCTGCTTGGCAAACGTTGGTGTAAAGATTGAAGAAAATGTATGGAAAGCGTATAGCAAGAGCCTGGCACAAAGCCAGTCCTCAAAGGTGGTAGCTTAGGTCACAGGTATCATTTCTACAGGCAGAATCAACAGGGTATGGGGCTTAATTGGAAATGGACAGTGAGAAAAAAGGATCAGACCTTTCAGAAATGTTCTGCTACACAGACTAAGAAACTTTTCAACCAGTAATTATCCTGAATGCATTAGTTTTCTATTGCTTTCTGTAACGGATAACAAACTCAGTCGACTAAAGCAATACAGATTTACTGTCTTACAGTTCTGTGGGTCAGAAGTCCACCATGGGTCTCACTGAGCCAAACTCACGCTTTTAGGAAATCTCATTAAAGGGACTTCACTCAGTGGCAGGCTCTGCATGCATTTCTTCTTCCTCTTTCATCTAAATTGTGGTGTGATAGCTGGGGTCACATCGATTGTGCAGTCACCAAGCCATTTCTAGTTGGTGTGTCTCTGGATTTTTCTATGCAAAAGCCAAATAAACCTCTATCTTTCTAAAGCCAAAGTTATTTGGGGGTGTTGGTGTTATACACAGCTGAATCAAATCCCAACTGACACAAAGAAGCTTTCCTTGACCTTACAGAAATGGAGCCACTTTCTTCCAGTACCTTGTCTGAGTTGCTTCACCTCAGATCAATAAAGGACCAGGTAACACTAGGCCCCTTTGTGATGACATTTCTCTTCAAGTTAGAGCTAAAGCCCATGGAGAATTTCATGTCAGGAGGCACCTCTGCATTGGTGGACCAAGCCAAGCAGTTAGAATCTTCAAGTAAAAGTTCTCTCTTATTTCCTGAGCTTCTCTTAAACTTCACCTTTAACTTTTTAAAATTTACTTTTAATTTTGGTATAATATACATAACACACAATTTACCAATTTAACTGTTTTTACAAGTACAGTTTTTTTTTCCTTTTTTTTTTTTTTTCCATGGAGAATGGGGTCTCGCTATGCTGCCTGGGCAGGTCTTGAACTCCTGGGCTCAAGCTATCCTCCTGACTCTGCTTCCCTAAGTGCTGGGATTACAGGTGTGAGCCACTGTTCTTGGCCATGTACAGTTCTGTGACATTAAGTACATTCACATTGTCATGCAACCATCATCGCCATCTATCTCTAGAACTTTTTCATATTGTAAGACTGAAACTTTGTACCCATAACCCCCCATTTCTCCCACCCCCTAGCCCCTGGAAACCACCATTCTACTTTCTGTATGAATTCGACTAATACAGTATTTGTTCTTTTGCGACTGGTGTATTTCACTTAGTATACTGTCTTCGAGGTTCATCTATGTTGTAGCATGTGTCAGAATTTCTCTCCTTTTAAAAGCTGAATAAAATAAAAACACCAAATTTTGTTTATCCATTCATGGGCACTTGAATTGCTTTCACCTTTTTGCCATTGTAAATCATGTGGCTATAAACATGGGTATACAAATATCTCCTCCAGACACTGTGTGATAGTCTGTTCTTGCATTGCTATGAAGAAATTCCTGAGACTGGGCAATTTATAAAGAAAAGAAGTGTAGGGGAGTTGGGTCAAGATGGCAGACTAGACGCAGCTCATGTGTGCTGCTGTCATGGAGAGGAAACGAAAGGGCTAGTGAATGCTGACTCTGCAGGCTGATCATCTGAGAAACACATCAGGATCCATCAAAGCAGCAGGGGAACACAGAGAGCAGAGAGGAGGGAAGCTAGGCTTACCAGCCTGTCTGGGCTCAGTGCAGAGCTGGAAGAACCTCTCCATCATGGGAAAGGGTGAGTGAGTGAGAGCCTCCTGAGGGATTCACACTCTTCACAGGGATCTATGCAAAACTGGGAATAGGAAAACCCCCCTGGCACCCTAACACAACCTCTCCAACCACACTTCTAAACTGAGGCAGAGAGCTACTTGGATGTTTTGCAGGAGAAACTCTTGAGTCTAAGGGGACCTCTACAAGTCTTGAGGTCTGCAACAGACCAGCACTGGTGTCATGGCCCCAATAGAGGCTGCAGTCACAGTACCTGGGAGCAGTAGGATTGCTCTGCCCATTCTCACCAGACAAGGCTCAGCACCAGCTTCCAGCCCAGCAGACTACTTCTGTGTGAACTCAGCCAGTGGGTAACCCTACCCACTCCTGCCACTGGTAGCCCAGGAGGGCAACACCTGCTAGAGATTCCAGCCCAGTGGTCTCACTTCCACTTGAATTCAGTTGCGGGCACAGCCTCTTCTCATTCCGGGAAGCACCCGGATGGCAGAGTGGGTGGCCTCACCTACCTCTGGTGGCCAGGCAGGCAATGGCTGTTAGGACTTCTAGCCCAATGGTCCCACTTGTGTGTGAACTCAGCTGGCAGGTGCAGCCTCCTGTTGTCCTGGGAAGCACCTGGATGGCAGGATAGGTAACCCCACCCACCCCTGCCATTGGTAGCCAGGTGGGCAAGGGCTGCCAGAGCTTCCAACCAAATGGTCTTGCTTCTGTCTGAATGTAGCCAGCAGATACGGCCTCCTGGTGTTCTGGGAGGCAGCCAAACAGTGGGTTGAGTGACTCCACCTACCTCTACCTCTCATAGCCAGGTGAACCACACCTGCTAGTGCCCCCAGCTCAGGAGTCCTACTTCTGACTGAATTTCCTGAGGGGAACAGCCTCCTGTCATCCCAGAAATACCTAGATGAGAGGACAGGCAACTCCAGCTATCCCCATCTATCGTACCCAGACAGGCCACACTCACTACAGCTTGCAGCCCACAGTCCCACTTCTGTTTGAACTCTGCAGGTGGGTGCGACGCTGCGTTTCCCTGGGAAGCGCTTGGACAGAAGATTAGGGCTGACCCAGCAGGCATACAGCCTGTCTGCCAATTGTAGCCTCTACTTGAGGGAGCCCCATGGACCAGAACCCCCAACAAAAGAAACATGACACTAATTAGAGGGGCTCCAAGACTCAGCAGTGGACTAGACTCAAAGCCAATTGACTGAACCCACCTTATACCACAATCAAACCCCCAAAGGCATCAAAGAAGATTTAAAAAAAAAAAAACCCATACAAAGGACAGCAACTTCAAAGACAGAAGCATCAGCCCATGCAGATGAGAAAGAACCAGTGCAAGAACTTTGGCAACTTAAAAAGCCATAGTGTCTTCTTGCCTCCAAACAGCAGTAGTTCCCCAGCAATGGTTCTTAACCAGGTTGAAATGGCTGAAATGTCAGAAACTGAAGAAGATGGATAGGAAGGAAGATCGATATTCAGGAGAAAGTAAAAAACCAGTCCAAGGAATCTAAGGAATACAATAAAACAATACAGTAGATAAAAGACAAAATGGCCATTTTAAGAAAGCACAACTTGAATTACTAGAGCTGAAAAACTCAGTTCAAGAACTTCATCATACAGTTGCAAGTATTAACAGCAGACTTGACCAAGCTGAAGAAAGAATCTCAGAGCTCGAAGATCAGTTCTCCAAAATAACTCAGTCAGACAAAAGCAAGGGAAAACCAATAAAGAAGAATAAACAAATCCTCCTAGATATATGGGATTACATAAAGAGACCAAATCTATGATTCATTGGTATCCCTGAAAAAGAGGGTGAGAAATCAAGCAACTTGGAAAACATATTTGAGGAAAGCATCCATGAAAATGTCCCTAATCTTGCTAGAGAGGCCAACATTCAGGAAATGCAGAAAACCCCTGTGAGATACTATACAAGATGACCACCCCCAAGACACATGATCATCAGATTATTCAAGGTTGAAGTGGAAGAAAAAAATATTAAAGGAAGCTAGAGAGAAGGGACAAGTCACCTACAGAGGAAATCCCATCGAGCTAACAGCAGACCTTTCAGCAGATATCCTACAAGCCAGATGAGATTAGAGGCCTATATTCAGCATTGTTAAAGAAAAGAAATTCCAATCAAAAATTTCATATCTGGCCAAACTAGGCTTCATAAGAAAAGGAGAAATAAGATCCTTCTCAGACAAGCAAATACTAAGAGAATTTGTTACCACCAGATTTGTCTTACAAGAGGTCCTTAAGGGAGTTCTAAATATGGAAAGCAATGATTGTTACTGGCTATCAAGAAAACACACTTAAGTACATAGACCATTGACACTATAAAGCAACCACACAAGCAAGTTGATATAATAACCAGCTAACAACATGATGACAGAATAAAACCTGTACATATCAATATTAACCTTGACTGTAAACAAGCTATTAATAAATGCCCCAATTAAAAGGCATAGAGTAGCAAGTTGGATAAAGAAGCAAGACCCAAATGTATGCTATATACAAGAGACTCACCTCACATGCAACACAACCCATAGGCTCAAGGTAAAGGGATGGAGAAAAATTCACCAAGCAAACAGAAAACAGAAAAAAGGAAAAAAGCAGGAGTTGCTATTCTAATTTCAGACCAAACAGATTTTAAACCAACAATGATCAAAAAAGACAAAGACATTACATAGTGGTGAAGGGTTCAATTCAACAAGACCACATAACTATGCTAAGTATGTATGCACCCAACACAGGAGCCCCTATATTCATAGAGCAAATTCTTAGAGATGTATGAAGAAACCTAAAGAACCATACAATAATAGTGAGAGACTTCAACCCGTCACTGAGAGTATTTGACAGATCTTTGAGGCATCAAACAAAGATATTCAGGACCTGAACTCAACATCTGACCAAATGGGCCTAACAGACATCTACAGAACTCTTCACCCAAAACCAACAGAATATACATTCTTCTCATCTGCATATAGAACACAATCTAAAATTGACCACACATCAGCCATAAAACAATCTCAGAAAATTCAAAAAAACCCAAAATCATACCAAACACTCTCAGACCACAGCACAATAAAAATAGAAATCAATACTAAGAAAGTCACATAGAACCATACAATTTCATGGAAAGTAAACAACCTGCTCCCAAATGACTTTTGGTTAAACAATGAAATTAAGGTAGAAATCAAGAAATTCTTTGATACTAGTGAGAACAAAGATAAAACATACCAGAATCTCTAGGACATAGCTAAGGCATTGTTAAGAGGGATGTTTGTAACGTTAAATGCCCACATCAAAAAGTTAGAAAGATCTCAAATTAACAACCAACATTTCACCTAAAGGAACTAGAAAAGCAAGAGCAAAACAACCCTGAAACTGTGAGAAGACAGTAAGTAACCAAAATTAGAGCTGAACTATAGTAAACTAAAACATGAAAAACCATATAAAAGATCAACAAATCCAGGAGTTTGTTTTTTGAAAGAATAAATAAGATTTATAGACCACTAGCTAGACTAACAAAGTCAAGATCTAAATAAACATAATCAGAAATGACAAAGGGGACATTGCGACCAACCCCACAAAAATACAAAAAAACTCTGAGACTACTACAAATACCTCTATGCATACAAACTAGAAAACCTGGAAAAAATGGATAAATCCCCAGAAACATATAATCTCCCAAGACTGAAGCAGGAAGAAATTGAATTATTGTACAGACCAATGAGTTCCAAAATGGAATCAGTAATAAAAAGCATACCAACCAGAAAAAGCCCAGGACCAGATGGATTCACAAATTTTACCAGATGTATAAACAAGACCTGGTACCATTTCTACTAAAACTATTCCAAAAAATTGGGAAGGGACTCCATCCTAACACATTTCATGAAGCCAGCATCATCTTGATACCCAAACCTGGCAGAGACACAACAAAAAAAGAAAACTTCAGGCCCATACCCCTAATGAACATAGATGCAAAAATTCTCAGCAAAATACTAGCAAACTGAATCCAGCAGCATATCAAAAAGCTAACCCACCACAATCAAATAAGCTTTATCCCTGGAATGCAAGGTTGGTCCAACACATGCAAATCAATAAATATAACTCATCACATAAACAGATCTAAAAACAAAAACCACATGATCATATCAATAGATGCAGGAAAAGCTTAAATAAAATTCAACATCCCTGTATGCTAAAAACATTCAAACTAGGCATTGAAGGAGCATACCTCAAATAAGAGCCATTGATGAAAAATTCACAGCCAAAATCATACCCTGGGGAAAAGCTGGAAGCACTCCCCTTGAGAACTAGAATAAGACAAGGATTTCCACTCTCACTCACAACTCCTATTCAACATAGTACTGGAAGTCCTAGCCAGAGCAATCAGACAAGAGGAAGAAATAAAAGTCATCCAAATAGGAAGACAGGAAGTCAAACTATCTCTGTTTGCAGATGACATGATTCTTACTTAGAATACCCCATAGTTTCTGCCCAAAAGCTCCTAGATTTAATAAGTTCAGCTAGGTTTTACAAAAATTAGTAACATATCTATATACCAACAACATTCAAGCTGATAGCCAGGTCAAGAATGCAATCTCATTCACAATAGCCACAAAAAGAATAAAATACCTTGGAATAGAGCTAACCAGGGAGGGTGAAAGATATCTGCAATAAGAATTATAAAATACTGCTCAAAGAAATCAGAGATGACACAAACAAATGGAAAAATATTTCATGCTCATGGACAGGAAGAAGCAATATTGTAAGAATGGCCATATGGCCCACAGCAATATACAGATTCAATGCTATTCCTATCAAACTACCAGTGACATTCTTTACAGAGTTAGAAAAATAATCTTGAAATTCATATGGAACCAAAAAAGAGCTTGTATTCAAGGGAATCCTAAGCAAAAAGAACATAGCTAGAGGCATCACATTACCTGACTTCACACTATACTACAAGCCTACAGTAACCAAACAGCATGGTACTGGTACAAAAAACAGACACATGGACCAATGAAGCAGAATACAGAGTCCAGAAATAAAGCCACACACCTACAACCATTTGAACCTCAACAAAGTTGTCAATAATATGCTACAGGGAAAAGATTCTCTATTCAATGAATGGTGCTGGGATAACTGGCTAGACATATGCAGCAGACTGAAGTTGGACTCCTTCCTTACAACATATACAAAAATCAACTCAAGATGAATGAAAGACTTAAATGTAAAACCTACAACTATAAAAACCCTGCAAGATAACCTAGGATATATCATTCTGGACATAGGCCTTGGCAAAGATTTTATGACAAAGATGCCAAAGCAATTGCAACAAAAACAACAATTGACAAACAGGACCTAATCAAACTAAGGAGTTTCTGCACCTTAGTTTCCTTTTACTCTGTTGAAAGGAAACTATCAACAGAGTAAATGGACAACATACAGAATGAGAGAAAATATTTGCAAACCATGCATCTGACAAAGGGCTAATACCCAGAATCTATTAGGAACTTAAATTTACAAGAGAAAAACAACCCCATTAAAAAGTGGACATAGGATATGAACAGAAACTTTTCAAAAGAAGACATACACAAGGCCAACAAGCATATGAAAAATAATGCTCAACATCATTAACCATTACAGAAATGCAAATCAAAACCACAATGAGATACTATCTCACACCAGCCAGACTGGCAATTACGAAAAAGGCAAAAAATGACAGACATTGGCATGGTTGCAAAGAAAAGGGATGCTTATACACTGCTGGTGAAAATGTAAGTTAGTTCAGCCATTGTGGAAAGTAGTGTGACGATTTCTCAAAGAACTTATAGCAGAAGTACCATATGACCCAGCAATCCCGTAATTGGGTATATACTCAAAGGAATATAAGTCATTCTGTCCTAAAGACACATGTATGCGTATGTTCATTGCAGCACTGTTCACAATAGCAAAAACATGGAATCAACATTAATGCCCATCAATTGTAGACTGGATAAAGAAAATGTGGTACACATATACCACGGAATACTATGCAGCCATTAAAAAATGTGATCACGTCATTTGCAGCAACATGGATGGAGCTGGAATCCATTATCATAAGTGAACTAGCACAGGAATAGCAAACCAAATACTGTATGTTCTCATTTATAAGTGGGAGCTAAATATTGAATACACATGGACACTAAGAAGGGAATAACAGACACTAGGGCCTACTTGAGGGTGGGAGGAGGGAGAGAATTTTAAAAACTACCTATTGGGTATTATGCTTATTACTAGGGTGATGAGATAATCTGTACACCAAACCCTTGTGACACACAATTTACCTGTATAACAAATCTGCACGTTTCCCTGAACCTAAAAAAAATTTTAAAAATCCAACCCCACTGGAAACAAGAAAAAAAAAAACATAAAGAGGTTTAATTAGCTCATGGTTCTGTGGGCTATACCGGAAGTGTATGGTGCTAGCATGTTCTTAGCTTCTGTGAGTCCTTGAGCTGCCTACAATCATGGCAGAAGGTGAAGCAGGAGCAGGCATCTCACATGGCAAGAAAAGGAGCAAGAGAGAATGATGGGGATGATGTCACACACTTTCAACCAACCAGATCTCAGGAGAGCTCACTATCTTGAAGACAGCACTAAGCCATGAGGGATCCGCCCCTATGACCCAAACTCCTCCCACCAGACCCCACCTCCAATATTGGGGATTACATTTCAACATGAGATTTAGAGGGGACAACATCCCATCTATTATAACCTTGCTTTCAATTCTTTTGGGTACGTTTCCAGAAGTGTATTTGCCGAGCCATATGGTAATTCGATTTTTAACTTTTTGAGAAACTATCATACTGTTTTCCATAGTGGCTACACTACTTTATATTCCAACCAGCAGTGCTCCAATCCAGAAGTGTTCCAATTTTTCCAATCCTCACCAATACTTGTTATTTTCTGAGTTTTTTTGATACAGCTTTTTCAGTGGGTGGTGGGTGTGAAGTGCTATCTTGTGGTTTTGAATTTGCTTTCCCTAATGGTTAGTGACGTAGAGTGTCTTTTCATGTGCTTATTGGCCATTTGTATATCTTCTTCGGATAAATGCCTGTTTGTCTTTTGTCTATTTTTTAGTCAGATTTTTGTTGTTGCTGCTGTTGAGTTTGGGAGTTTCCTGTATATTCTGGATATTAATCCCTTATCAGACATGTGATTTGCAAATATTTTCTCTCATTCCATGGTTGCCTGTTTACTCTGTTGATAGTCCTTTCATACACCAATTTAAAATTTTCATGAACTCCAATTTGTCTATTTCTTCTTTTGTGGCTTGGGCCTTCAGTGTCATATCCAAAAAATCATTACCAAATCTAATGTCATGAAGCTTTTCTCCTAAGTTTTCTTCTAAGAGTTTTATAGTTTTAGCTGTTATGTTTAGGTCTTCAATTTTGAGTTAATTTTTGTATAGAGTGTTTGATAAGAGCCCAACTTCATTCCTTTGCTTTTGACTATCCATTTCTTTCCCAGCACCGTTTGTTAATACCCTAAGTGTTTTTCTGTACTTCATTAATAAATAATACTAATATTGTCAGATCTTTATTGCAGCAGGTATACTAGATAATTTCTAGATAATTTCCTATGGGAGATCTTCTATAATTTTAATCTCTGTGATGTCTATAGTCAGAATAGGCTAGGATATACTGTAGTAACAAACCATATGTAGTAATAAACACCCCCCCACACACACAGAATCTTACAGGTTTATCCTTTTCTTAGCAGTTTTTTATTTCTTACTCAGAGATTTGGCTCTGAGTCTGAGCAACATTCCACATGTTGGCTGGGACTCTAGGCTGTTTGGATCATGTGGACCCTCCCTATCAACACTAATTCCACAATTCCTGGGTCAGGGAAAATAGAGTGATAAGACTGCATCACTATTAAATCCTTCTACTTGGAAGACTTGGCACTTCCACTTACATTTTATTGGCCAGAACAAGTTAGATGGACCAACTTCAAGTGAGCAGGGAACTACAGTGAACCCCTGTGCTCAGAGCAAAGGACAACCAGATGTTGGTGAATAACAGTAATGCTTTCTACATGTGGCTATAATTATTCCCAATGTACAGATCAAGAAATTAGGGCTCCACAGCTAATTATAAGAAAGTTCTATTTGGGGTTAAAACCATCTTCTCTCTTTGTTCTGAATAGCTATTGTATTATAACTGAAAATAGACTGTTTTCTCCCTAAAGAACTATCCAATTTTCTGCCTGCGCTAGTCTTCGTGATGTTTATGATGATTTAACAATACTGCTTGCTAACTGTAAGCCAACAGATTTTCAGTAAAATAACAAAAATCAGATTGTGGTGAATCTTTCTTATGGTTTTTCTGAGTCACTTACTGCTCCTAAGAGCCCACCTGGGGCTGTCAGGAAATACTCAAGGGGCTTTTTTCTTCCTTTGGCATTCAGGAAGCTCAGCCAGAGGCTTAGGAATTAGAATCCAGGCATGTAGAGGTAGCAAAGGTGACCACTAAATAGAAATAAATTTGCAACGATGTAAATTTTAAAAATAAGCATTAGAGGTACATGACACTCTGCTCATGTTAATCCTCTACACCAGGAGGGGCTTCTTTTCTTTCTTCCGAACCCTAAAACACCTTGTTTGATCTCTCCTATAATCCAGAACACATTTTATCTGGCTCTAGAATTCATGCTTATCATGTCTTATTCACCTCTGTATACTGAGTTTCCTTAGACTTCATCAACTAGTGGGTAGAAATGAGATTACAGTGACAGTAACAACCCCATTTCATAGACTCTTATGACCCAATGTGTTCTATAGATTTCAGCTGCTTAAAAAGTCCTATTCTCTCACTCAGGGAGTAAAACATTGCTTTTAAATAAAATCTTAAGCCAGGCCTGGGGTAGTTCACCCAACATCATTTCACCTCCAGATACAGCAGTGGGAATAGGTATGTGGGCAGAAGCACAGACTGGGGTGACAACTGTTGGCCAGTGACAGACAGTAAGAAGTATGCTGGCTGGGGCTTTGGAAAGCTCTGGTTTCTCTGACATGAGGCGTAGTCCAGCTCTTGCTTGCCCTTTGTCCCGTCCCTTGATTCCTGCCTGGAATATAGATGTGATGTGTGGAGGTGCAGCAGCCATCTTTCCACATGAGGACTGAAGCCAAGGTCAATGACAGCACATCAAGAAGTATGAGAAAGCTTTAGCTCTGCACTGCTTCATTCAGACTTCTAGTTACATGGGAAAAAAAAAAAAACTTCTAACTTGTTAGTCTGGTTTTTTGTGGCTTGCAGCCAACAGCAATCCTAACTTTACAGAATGCCAAAGCACACACCTACAAAAATACAGAAGAGATTAAATTGCTTTTAAAGGAAAGTATCCTCATTTGAGTCAAAATAGTAGATAAGAGGCAGAGACTGGCCAGATTCAGGAGCTGAGGCAGGATAGAAGTCTACAAAAATAGAGACTGCAGTAGCCTGCGTTTAAGAACCTTCCCCTCCTCCCAGCACATCAGCACCACTCATATATAATCTGATTTATGCAGAGGCAGGGCAGAGGCAGGCACAAGAATGACACAAAAGCCTCATAAAAACTCCTAAATAATTCAACAACTAGGTCATTTGGTGAATGGGCTTTTAGTAAATTAGCTTTCAGCAGATTGATTTTCAGCAAAGTGACTTAAAGCCTGTGTTTTCAGCTGGAACCGTTGCCATTTCGCAAGGCTGTCACACTTTCTACAATAGCTCAGCACTCCTCTGTGCCAGAGCCAGGCTGCAGCCCAGCTAGGGTGACAATGGCTCTCTCCACACTCATGGTGTGCTCCAGGAGGGCCCTGGGAAAGGCCTACTTCATCCCATGATCCTGAAGAGATTTCAAGTGGAACAGCTCTTTGACATTCCCACGCTCCCTGGAGGATTCAGGCATAGTCAATCACTGGGGTTGGGCACAGAGACAAACCCATGGGGACGCCAGAGCTTTACTCACACCCAGCCTTCCCTGCTGGGGACTGACCCTTTGATACTGGTCAAGCTTTTGGTGCCCGCCCTCCCTTCTTTTTATTTTTCTAAGACTGAGTCTCTCTGTCTCCCAGACTGGAGTGCAGTGGTGTGATCTTGTCTCACTGCAACCTCCACCTCCTGGGTTCAAGTGATTCTCTTGCCTCAGCCTCCTGAGTAGCTGAGACTACAGGTGCCTGTCACCACGCCCAGCTAATTTTTTGTACTTGTAGTAGAGACGGGGTTTCACCATGTTGGCCAGGCTGGTCTCGAACTCCTGACCTCAAGCAATCACCCACCTTGGCCTCCCAAAGTGCTGGGATTACAGGTTTGAGCCATCGCACCTGGCCCCCTCCTTGTTTTTAGAAACACCCCCCAGGTGTGACTACTGCTGCTGATTGGAAGACCATTATTGAGAGATTCTCCTATACCATGCTGCCTTGTGTATGAGTTTAGTAGGACTGCCACAGCAAAATACCACAGACTTGGGGGCTTAAACAACAGATGTACATCCTCACAGCTCTGGAGGCTGAAGTCCAAGATCAAGGTATTGTCAGGGTTGGTTTCTCCTGAGGCCTCTCCCCTTAGCTGGTAGATGGTCATCTTCTCTCTGTGTCTTTATACCATCTTCCCTCTATGCATCTTTGTGGCCAAATCTCTTTTTATAAGGACAGCAGTCAGACTGGACAGGGCCCATCCTAACAACCCCACTTTAACTTAATTTCCTATTTAAAAGCTCCATCTCCAAATACAGTCACATCCTCAGATATGGGGGTTAGGGCTTCAAAGCACGAACTTTTTTGGGGGAGACATAAGCCTATAACAGGCATAGAGTAGGCCCTCAAAGCAAATTTTAAATTACTCCAGTGATCTTACCCCAAAATTATCCAAACTCTGCCTTCTCTGCTTTATATGTATCAAAGCAACTGTCCATTGAAGGTTTGACCTCTCAAGTGAGTTGAGAGGAGTAAACAGACTAGTCATGCTAATGCAAGCATTCTGCTCCATGTGACAGAACTACTTTTCACTGTAAAGTAAATCAGTCAGGATTCTGGTGTTTGCCTCATTCAGGTGTGCACTTTACTCAGCTTGAGACAGTCTAGAAGGTCTCATCACCTGAGCACTGACAATTGTGCATCTCTGGGCTTTCTGAGGCAAGAATCAGGTCCTGGGATGTGGTGGATGATGGTGGTACCACTGGTGCAGTCTTCCTTGGCACAGTCCCCTCTTCCCTAATTATTCCTATTTTACAGATGGTCAGAGAGGTTAGGTAAATTTTACAAAGTCACACAGCTAATAAGTGGTGGAGAGCCACGTTCTCTCTGATGACAAAGCCCAAGATTTGTCACTGTCTTGACATTCTTTCTTCTATGAATAGATATGCAAAAACAAGTGGCAACTGACTCTTCAATTCCCTGGTGTTGTCTGTGTCATTCCTTACGGGGAAATGTTGCTTTGGAAAAAAATGAAGGATAATGGCAAGGGTGACATCCAAGCAGCCTAACTGACAAGACAGTGCTGTGGAACTGTGGTTGAACTTCAGCTCAAATCACTCTCATCAGATTGGGGTTCTGGCTCACAGACTCCCAGCATTGGCAGCCATATTTTGGCACTTGCTTCAGGCCTGGATTTTTTAAACCAGGGACTGCAAAAAAGAATGTATCAAGAACAAGCACACAGGAAGGAGGAAGGGCCAGGCCCAGTGACTCACACCTGTAATCCCAGAGCTTTGGGAGGCTTAAGGCAGGAGGATTGCTTGAGGCCAGGAAGTTTGAGAGCAGTCTGGGCAGCATTTTAAGACCCCATCACTACAAAAAGATAAAATAAAATAAATAGCCAAGGGTGGTGGTGTGAGCACTTGTAGTCCCAGCTATTTAGGAGGCTGAGGCAGGAGGATTGCTTGAGCCTATGAATTTGAGACTGCAGTGAGCTATGATTGCACCACTGCACTGTGGCCTGGGCAACTGAGTGAGACTCTGACTCTATTTTAAAAAAAAAGAAAAAAGAAAAAAAAGAAAAAGGAAGGTCAGGAGTGTGTCCTCCCCAGGGTCAAATCCTACCAAAGCTGCTTTTTCGACTTCCCCTAGGCCTCCTGTCTCCACCTGTAACACCAGGTTTCTGCCTCTTTCCAAGTTTAGTATTATTTTCCTGCTTTGTATCATAACCCCTGCAAGGTCTACAGCATGTGAGCCCATAAGGAGAGGCCATGCACAGTGATTAAGAACAAGCCACTAACATCGCAGAACTGGATTTAAATCTAAGTTCAAACATTTCACCTTCCTTCTGAGATAGAAAGATGGGGGTAATAGCCCCAAACTTGTAGGTGAACCATGAAGAATGTGATAATAAAGTTAAATTCTTGGCATACAGTGAGGACTCAATAAAGGATATTAAAACCTAGACCTGTGGCTTGGGTCTTGCATGACAATCTTCTGGAAACCGACAGCTATTTTCAGAAGCTTAAGACACATTGTTTCCTCTCTCCCTTCCTCTTTTAAGGCTGTAAGACATCAGTAGGCAGGGTGTGAGTTACAGCTTAGCTACGAATTGGCCATATGACCTTGTACAAATGACTCAGGTGTTAAGGATTCAGTTTCTTTATCTGAAATATAGTGGTTAACACTTCAGTGATCCCACTCAGCGCATCCGCACTCCTCTGCCCCGCCCCAGGCCGTATGTGGGACCAGGTGCGGCAGAGCAGGAGGTGGCGCCTATCGCGGCGGGGGGGGATGGGGGGGTGTGCGTAGGGGCGGGAGGTGGCGCCCCTCCGGCATGGCAGGCCGCAGGACCTGAGCCCTGCCCTGTGGGGAGGCAGCTGCTAGCCAGCGATGGGAACGGAGCAGCGCCGCCGCAGCCTCAGCCCCTCGCGAAGCGCCCGGCAGTTAGGGAACATGGCCCTGGAGGGGCTCTGCTTGGCCCTCAAAGATGGACAAAATGTTGGAATCAAGCACATTCCTGCAATCCAGTGTGATATTTGGGTTCAAACCAGCAATGAGGTCATTTTGCTTCACCAAATTATCCTGTCTTATATCCACCAAACAAGGAGTGTATCTACATTTTGGAAGCTGCTCCATGTGAAAGAATCGAGCTTTGATGAACATTATTATATAGAGCCATCATTTGAGTGTCAGTTTGATCCCTTGGAAGTTCCAGATGGGCCATTTGCTTTCTCTCCCCTTACAGATCATTATTGAGGCATGAAAAACCCTCCATTAATCAGATCAACAGGGAGATTCACGTGGATTAAGTTTAGTTCTGATGAAAAGAACTAATATTCATTTATTCCAGATCCACACTTTACTTACCTAGGAGATTGTGGGTTTGAGCTCTCAGGAGCCGATGGAATAGTGCGCTCTAGTCAGGTACAAGAAGAGAAAACAAAACCTGGCCAAGCTGTTGATTGCATCGGGACCATGAAAGCCACTCCGAAAGCTAGGATTTGAGGTTCCTAGATTATCCAATGGAGCACTCAAATGAATCCAAGAGAGACTTTGTTGCAGTCTATGACGAAAGCAGTTCTATTGAAAACCTGAAGGCCAAGTTTTGCGGCACTGTGGCCAATGATGGAATGCTTAAAACAGAAACAGGAGTAATACAAATGTGGGCAGATGAAGGTAGTCGGCTTAGCTCAAATTCTCTTTACTTCCTTTGTTGAGCATAACACATACTGTTTATCCACCCACCCATCAGTAGGCATCTTGTCTGTTCCCACCTTCTGGCTATTGTGCGTAATGCTGCTGTGAACTTTGGTGTGCAAGTAACTGAGTTCCTGCTTTCCATTCTTTGGAGTATATAGCTAAAAGTAAGATTGCTGGATCATCAGCTGCCTGCACAGGCGGCACTGTCTTTTGCCATAGCAACATGTGCATCAACAACCCTTTAGTCTGTAATGGTGTCCAAAATTGTGTATACCCTTGGGATGAAAATCATTGTAAAGAAAAGAGAAAAGGCAGGACTATTTGAACAAATCACTGAAACTCATGGGACCATTATTGGCATTACTTCAGAGACTGTCTTGGTCCTTCTCATTATTTCTGTTTTAGTACAAGTGAAACAGCCTCAAGAAAAGGTCATGGCTTGCAAAACTGCTTTTCATAAAACTGGGTTCCAAGAAATGTTTGATCCTCCTTATTATGAACTGTTTTCGCTAAGGGACAAAGACATTTCTGCAGATCTGGCAGACTTGTCAGAAGAATTGAACAACTACCAGAAGACGCGGCGCTCCTCCACCGCCTCCCAGTGCATCCATGACCACCACTGTGGGTCACTGACCTCCAGCGTCAAACAAAGCAGGACCAACCTCAGTTCCATGGAACTTCCTTTCCAAAATGACTTTGCACAACCACAGCCAATGAAAACATTTAATAGCACCTTCAAGGAAAGTAGTTACACTTTCAAACAGGGACACAAGTGCCCTGAACGGTCCCTAGAAGATCGAGTAATGGAGGAGGGTCCCTGCGAAATTTATGTCAGGGAACGAGAAGATTCTGCATAAGCATTCATATCCATTGAATTCTAATCTTCTGCTAAAGGTGACAAGAATTCTTAAGTGTGTATGTAAGCCGCCTCCAGGGCACCATACTGTTTCCAGCAGCCAACCCTTTTCTCCCGCCACAACTACAAAGACCTTGATTTACCATTAACCTATTGTATGGTGATGTTTTTATTCCCTCAGGCAGTCTATATATGTTAAACCAATCAAGGAACTTACTCTATTCAGTGGAAACAATAATCATCATCTATTGCTTGGTGTCATAAAGCACCACCAGTTAAAGAGCATTGGAAGAGGTGGTTGGACGGAGCCAGGCTTGGGCTGCCTATTAGTTTTAGCAAGGGGAATACTGCTCTTGACTGATACAGCTCTGTCAATATTCTGATCCCACAATAAACTTTAAAAAAAGACATAGTAGTAACACCTATTATTTAATAGGCCACATTCCCTGATGAGTATATTAACACATTATATAATTTAATCTTCCTAACCCTGTGAGAAAGGCATTTTCCCCAATTTAGATGAGAGGTTTAGTACCTGGCCAAGGTTACTCTGCTAGGGACTCACTGGGTTAGAATTTGAACCCTGAACAGCTAGGCTTCACAGCTGATGCTCTTTTGCCTGCATCAGCCTCCTGCCCAGGGCTGTCCCTCCCACAGGACTTTGGTGTGAGCACAGAGATTGTGGCTGTGAAACTGCTTTCTGTGTTGTAGAGAGACAGAACAAATTCCAGTCATTGTGTGATCTAACATGCTGGCTCCATATCTACCCTCCCTTTGGGGCCCATCTCTTAACCCACAAGAACCCCAGTGAAAGGAATCAGTCGAGAAACCTATTGCTCTGTCCCTGAACAGCTTCCCCCTCTAAATCTGAGATGGTTGTCTTGGGAACCAAGCACATTCCTTGCTCTCTGCTCTGAGTATGGGCCGGCTGGTAGGGCTGCCAGAGATGGGCTTCTGCTGGTTTCTCAGGTGCTGTTGGCCTTGGTGGTTTAGAATGCTTGAAGATTGGGCAGGAATCAAGAGATGTGGGGTAGTTTAAAAAAAAAAAAAAGATCTCAGAAATTTGGGTAGAGACCAAAACCAGTCAGGAAGACCATCCAACTCGACCTTGACTCTGAAGTTCCCAAGCAGAGAAGGAGACAGGATGGAACGTGGAAGATCAGAAAGAGGCAGAAGAGACAAAGTGAAGGTGGGAGTCAGAATGCAGCAAAACTCCTACTCAGAGAATATCAGTGCCAGGCTCTTAGAGGAGGGTGGGGTCCTTGGGCATAGGCAGAAGGAGCTGCCAAGACACTAAATTCACCCAGATGGGCAGGCTCAATTCGTCATTGCTGTTTGTACCACCCCCTGAGGGAAGGGACCTCAGGACAGTCAGTTTTGATGGGAAGCATGGTTAGGGCTTGAAGAGTTCCTTAAGGGCTGGTGCCAGGTGTCTAGATAAAGTGTGGGAAAAGGGAGGATGGTGGAGCTATAGAGGCAAAAGTGAGCAGAGGGAAGTACTACACTAGCACGCCTGCTCCATGACTGCCAAAGCTGGTTCCAGTGAGAGGCCTCATCTTTGTTTGACCTTGATTCAGCCTTCACTGAGCCAGAGCCACCAACTCAAGTCGTACCCTGCCCTTAGGAAATCCACCAACTTGTTGTAAGAATCACAAGCCATTACTACCCAGATTCACTGATTTTCTAATCAGTCTCCCCAGCAAAGAAAAATTTCTCTCATATGTTTCAATTCACAATATACAAAGCACTCAGTTCATGTCTGATAATACTACAATGAGCTACATTACACTAGAAGTCAACCTAGCATCCACATCAAAAACCCTTAGTTTTCTCATTGCTTTAAAGGGATCTGCACATCAAGGCGCTTGTGTGTTGGAGATGGGACTACAAATACCCATTCCCCCTGCCTCTAGGTTGTAATCAGTGGGCAATGGGCAGGATGAGCCAAACGGGGACCAGAGAACTTATTTTCTCAATAACAGCAAGGACCCTACCACTCTCAAGGTTATGGTTTTCTAGTAAACTGTCTCCCTCCCCTGCCCTGAATGGAAGGTAGATGGACGAGCATAGCAGGACTAACTTATTAACCAATCCACTGCTTTGCCTTTTTGCTTTAAGTGCTGCTAAGGCAGGCAGGGAATGGTGTGCTCACGAGGCTCACTGTGCCTGGGCCCAGACCCAACAGGAAGCAAGAGCCCTGAGATGAATGAGCAGTGACCTTAGCACATTAACCTTGCTCAGCAGAGCAACATGGCCGCCAAGTGCCAGCCTCCCACCAGCTCTCCAGGACCGAATCAGTCTTGCTTTCTGCTGATGCGGTGGGAGGAGGAGATAGAGGAAAACCTGCCATCCCAGTTTGCCTAGAACTGAGGTGTTCCCAAGATGTAAGGTTTTTCATGCGAAAACCAGAAAGTCCCTAGCAAATCAGGATGCACTGGTCACCACCTTCCTTAAGCCTTGGTAATGTGTCCCTCCAAAGAGAGGACAGGGTAGGAAGAGAAGAAAAGAAGGGCTTCTTCCTGAAGTGGCTTTAGTAGCAACCCTAGGCTGATGAGAACTTGGGTAATTAGTGGATTGTGTGTGGGTGTGGGGATGAAATTTTAGATGTAAATACAATACCACCTTAATATTACTGCTGTCTGTGTGGTGGAACTACAGGTGATTTTTACTTTCTTTATGGTTACTGTTTTTTCCAAACTTTCTATGATAAACATCTGTAGCATGGTAATCAGAAAAAAGAACTCAACTGTTTTGAAACAATAGGAATAAAAAAGAGAAGACCAGTCATTTAAATAATAAAACCCATTTTTAAAATGTGATCCTTTGATCACTTTCTCCTGTACCCCAGATGGGGGTGAGAGGCAAAGTTATATTTATTAACCAGTACAGAACAACTAGTAAGAAAAATGAAAAATGGATTCCAAATTTACCCTGTGTAGCCTTTGGATACACAGTGGTAGCATTGCAATTTTCCAGAAGTATCTATTTCACCACTCTCTCCTTCTTTATCATAATCAACAGGGACTATTTAGTCTTGATTCTCCCCAAACCCACACTACATTATCCTCTTCCTCTCCAGGTACTTTCATCGAATTATAATTGTGATTTAATGTTATGCCCTTGATTTAAATAGCATTACTTTTTGAGCAAGCGTGGCTGAAAATACAATTTTCTCTATTGTTTTCAGACCCCTTTCAAGGAATTAATGTTGGAGACTGAGATGACAAATTCTTATTCCCCTTGCCTCCAGGTTGTTACCAGTTGGTAATGGCACAGGGGCTAAGCAGGGACCAGATAATTCATTTTCTTCATAGCAGCAAGGATGTTATCACTCTCATGGTTGTGGTTTTCTAGTAAACTCTCTCCTTCCCCTGCCCTGAATGGAAGGTAGATGAATTTGTTCCATTACCTGCCTAACTGAGGAGAAAATCTAAAGAGACAGACTCTTGGTCCTGATTCAGCACCTTCCTGAATGTATAGTTTTAAATGTTCCCAAGACTCAGCTCCTTTGTCCCAAAGGCGGAACTGGGTGACACATTTTCTCCAAGTTTCGGAGTGGCCCTGGCAGGCTCAGTCAAAAACAGTGAGCATAGAAGCACTCTGTATGCTATAGGATGTTATACAAAGATTTTAAAGTATTTATCAAGGGATTGATCATTTTGCCTTAGGTGCCAGGAAACAGAAACCAAATCAACCAGAAAACACAAACACTTATTCATTCATCCCTCCATCCAAAACGCATTTCCTTCTCAGATGAATAAGACAATCTAACCTGGGACTGAGCCCAAGGCACAGTACACAGTGATGCTGCCGGCTTCCAGACCAACTTCCACCCACTCCTCTTAGTTCCGGGCTCTGGGTCCCTAGGAGACAAGTCTGATCACCACTATGTTTGAAAAGCAAAGCTTTAAACCACTTCTCCACTGCTAACTAATAGAAAGTCACATTTTTTCTTCACTTTTACCCAAAGGGAAAAATAAACACTTTAAAAATGACAAAAGTCCTTCAGGCAGAAAACTGGACTCGGAGCTAGAAAAGCCAGACAGTAAATACCTGAACTAGCTGGCAGGAAAGATCTCTAAAGAGTTCCTTCAGGGCATCTCCCAGAAAGAATGAAAATAAACCTTTTGAAAACCAAGCAAGTAGGTCTCATGCCCTTCATATACATTTATTGCAAACTTTCTTTCAAGCTCTGTCTTGGTGCAAAGAAATCATTAAACACATAGACATACGCTCAGCCAGAGGAGCCTCCACTTCTAGAGTACTGAGGCTGAGGGAAGATAAGGATGACTCACTTCCCCACGGACCAAGTCCGATTCCCAAGTAAGCAACATCTCGTATAATGTGGGTGGCTGCTGGAAAGCCATCTGGATCCCCAAATAATGCCTCTTATCTCAGCCCCTCCTTGTCCCACTCCAACCTACCTTACAAATGTCTGAAACTCAACCCCCTTGCGATTTCACTCGTTTAGGTTAAGATATATCCCTGTTATACCACCCACTCCAGGTGTTAGCAAAAGTGAGCAGAATTTGGCAAGCCAAGTTTCAGGCATTTGCAGGAGCAAAGGAGTTAGTAATGAGTCATTGAGAATGGAAAAGTCCTCCCTTAGATGTCTGTGGAGAGCATGCTGCAGCCTAGGGGTTCTCAAACTTCAGCCTGCCTCAGGATCTCCTAGAAGGCTTGTTAAAACACAGACTTGGCTAGATATGGAGTTTCATGTTCAAAGATACATATCCTTAGCACTTTGAGGCTGGTTCTTCATTGTCTCATGGCATCTGATGTGGCTCCTGAGAAGTTGATGGCACTGATTGTACCCCTTTGGAGGTAATCTGCTTTTCCTCTATGGTAGCTGTTAGGTTTCCCTTTCGGGGCTTATTCTGAAGCAGCGCTACATTGTGCCCAGGTTTCATTTTGTTTTGTTTTTGATTTTTTTTAAAATTCCATTTCACAGATTTTTTTTGTTCTGAGAGCTCAAGTCTTTCTTCAGTTCTGGGAATTTCTCAGGCAGTAAATTTTCCCATGTCATCTTTCCAGCACCTTATTTTATCTTTTTTAACCCCTATTGAAGGTAGGTTGTATCTTCTTGCTCTGTCCCCTCTACTTATCTTTACTTTCATCTTTTCTACCTCTTTATCTTTTAATAATTAACCTTAGAGTTTACAGATTTACTCTTCTATAATCTTCAGAATGCTGCACTTGTTAAAATAACAAATTAACTGCTTGTTCTTGCTTCATAATCACTGTCCTTGTTCAAAAATCAATGAATTTTATTCATTCTTTTATCTCATATAGACTATTAAATATATTCATTTAAGTGTCTGTCCCTAATATACACACTGCTGATGGTTTACTGTTTTCTTTCTCTGTTTCTGGCCTATAGAGATGCCCCTATATTATTTTAGAAGTCTGTAAAATTTTAGTAACATAGTTATTTCTATGTGCTTTTGAAATAATGCCATTTATCCCACGCTCAACCCATCATTTTGGGAGCATCATTATATACTCTTAATCCTTTTCAGTTCCCAGCAGCTGCCTCCAGCATCCTCCAACCAAAGTATCTCCTAAAGCCCAGAGATCACTTTGCAAAATACATATGGCTGTCCCTTAGAGAAACCTCACAGTTCCCATCTCTGTTATCTCTCTGTATTCAGGAAGCATAGTGGGCAAATTGGTGGTCTAGATGCTTTTTTATTCTCTGAGTTCAATCTAATATAAAAAGGAGGAGAGAAAATAAAGCCATTTATTCAGGCTCCTGTCTGAGGTGAATAACAGTATCTATTTCTCACTTCTCACCCACACTGTAACATTTATCCCAGGAAAATCAAATCCATAGCTTACCAACTGATCTATGTTCCATGGGACAGACTCAGTTTCATTCACAGCTGTATCCCTTGTACCTAACATGGCTCTAACCTATAGATCGAATGAACCACCTTAAGGAGGGAGCAAAATATGTTTTATTTAATCTATTTCTTAGTTGAGCAAACTGAGGGTCAGCGTCACAGCCAAATATTACAGGAACTAGGACTAGGACCCAGAATTTCTTGACCCAATTCAACACATCCCAGGAGAACCAATACAACTTCTGTTGATGATTTGTTGACTAACCATTCCTCAAAGGCATGAACTGCATCTTATTCATCTATGTGCCCATATGAACACTCAGAAGCTATTCAATAAGACGCTTGTTAGAGTATTATAATTAAATTACTAAGATTAATTTTCCATTTGTTTCTTGATATTTTTGCATTCATGGAACATCCTGGAACCTAATGATGACATTAAGAACCCTCTCCCCAGAAAAAAGCACATCTGTATATACACATGACACACAAAATTTTGCATCAATTTCAAAGGTCCTCCAAACTTCTAAAGCTGGGTAAGATCTTAAAATTTCCTTTCAAAGTCTTGAAATTTTAGGGCTTATAAGAGGCCTTAAACATTACTGATTTCAATTTCCTTATTTTATACACGTGGAAACTGAGGGCTAGAGATAGGAAGTTACTGGTAGATTGATCCTAGAGTACATGCAAGGAAGGCCTGGGATATCTACTGTTTGGAAACCCTCAGAATTAACTGGGTAAAGAGACCCTCCACCTCCCGTGGACATGGACTTTGCTCAGAACTGCTCTCCCTACCCTCACCTTCCTGAGCTTCTCATTGGCAGAAGTGACCTATCCAAAGTCTGACAGCCAGAAGCCCTGAGACTAGGACCCAGGTCTTCTAGCTCCCAGCCCGTTGCCCTCTCCATGACAAACTTGATCTCCCAAAGTTTTTCTACATCTTCTCCCTCTCAGCCAGCTTCTCCCACCTCATCCTTCCTTCTGGGTTCTGCTTTCATTGGGTGCTTTCTTACATGACATTCCCCCCTTTTTTATTAAAAAGGAATCAAAATCTCAGTTCATCGAGTGAAAAACAGATTAGGATGCTTGAAACCAAATTTACTTGTATATTTCCAATGCAATGCTCCCTAAACCAAACTCTTTACAAATAAATAAATAAATAAATAAATAAATCATGACATGTCACTTATTCCAATCCTGAGGAAACAACAATATAAATAAGACAAAGTGATGGGACTGGATAACAGGTGTCATTTAAAATCATGTCCTGAAAATGTCACTAGAGGGTTGGGTAAATCTCTATTAAGCTAAAATAAGTTAAATGCAAATAAATAATATTTAGGGAGAAATATGGGCACAAAGCAAAATTAAGTTTTGCTCTTGATAGCACGCTGTGATTACATCAAATGAATTGACCCTTCTCGATAATAAAAATTGTTAACTGCATCAGAACTTTAATTACATAATCATTAATAATGCAGCTTAATTCCAAAGAATTAAAAAACAATCAAACAACTACCAAAACAAAATTATTTTTGGAGTTAATCCCTGCAAGATCCCAAAAAACATACTAAAGACCAAATGTTTCTGAGTGGCCAGTGTTGGAACTCAGGTCTCAGGGCAGGGCAATGACTTATCCAAGTTATATAGCAGTTAAGTTATACAGGCTACGTTACCAGATGAGGTCATGACATCTGTGAATTGTTTTTTCTGTAAATAATAACATATGATAATGATGAGTTTTGCTTCCAGCAATACTGACTAGGTTGTTTTAGACCAACCATCCTGCTGAAGACGATTAAAAAAAAAACCTAAACAAAATACGAAGAATGCCCATGAAAGCATTAGAAAGTTACCGAGGCAAAGCGCTTACAGGACAAGATCCAGTAAAGCCAGGAAGTGCAGCTCCTTTACTGCTCAATTTGGCTGCTGATTCCAAAAGCAAAAGCTGAGCTTCCGGGAAGCTGAGTAGGGTTTTGGGGATTCTCACAGGACTAGAGAGAAATAAAATAAGGCTCACAGCTCTCCAAAAAGGAGCAGCTTGGGAAAATATTCAAGACTGTTAGTTGGAAAATATGAAGGGCTAATACTTAGGTGTAACAGCAACTAGGAACTAGAACATCCCTCCCAAGGACTGAGGCTTCTAATAATTTCATCCCTGATTTGATTAAGGTGATCTTCTCTTTGCTTAGTTTTGGAAGGTCCAACAATCAAACAAAAAACAAATGTGACAAAGAGAAAACAAACTGCAAAACATTAAACTCAGCCATGTGAATAATTATATTAAATAAAAATGGACCAAACAACACTGTAATTAAAAGGCAGATATTGTCAAGCTAGATTTAAAAGGCAAGATCCAAGTATATGCTGTCTATAACAGATGCGCTTTAAACACAAGAGCACAGATAATTTGAAAGCAAAAGGATAGAAAAAATTTTATGAAAAAATAAGCAGAAGAGAACTATTGTGTTTCTATTAAGATCAAAGTAGGGAGCGGAACCAATGCCTGGCTGGGGGAGCTGCCACTGAGGTGTCCCTGGCCAGCGTCCTTCCACCCACTTGCAAGCATGGGGAACATCTTCATCAACTTCTTAAAGGGCTTTTTTGGCACAAAAGAAGTGCCCATTGGCCGGGCGTGGTGGCTCACGCCTGTAATCCTAGCACTTTGGGAGGCTGAGGTGGGCGGATCACAAGGTCAGGAGATCGAGACCATCCTGGCTAACATGGTGAAACCCTGTCTCTACTAAAACACAAAAAATTAGCCGGGCGTGGTGGTGGGCGCCTGTGGTCCCAGCTACTTGGGAGGCTGAGGCAGGGGAATGCCGTGAACCCGGGAGGCGGAGTTTGCAGTGAGCGAAGATTGCGGCACTGCACTCCAGCCTGGGCGACAGAGCGAGACTACGTCTCAAAAAAAAAAAAAAAAAAAAAAAAAAAAAAGTGTCCATTATCATGGTGGGCCTGGATGCTCCAAGGAAGACGCCAATCCTGTACAAGCTGAAGTTGGGCGAGATTATGACCACCGTCCCCACCTTAGACTTCAGCGTGGAGAACGTGGAGTACAAGAACATTAGCTTCATCCTGTGAGATGTGGGTGGCCAGGACAAGGCCACTACTTCCAGCACACAAAAGGCCTGATCCTCGTGGGAGACTGCAATGACAGAGAGCTCATGGACGAGGCCCAGGAGGGGCTCATGAGGATGCTAGCTGGGGTCAGTCTCGGGATGCAGTCCTCCAGGTGTTCACCAACAAGCAGGGCCTCCCCAACACCAAGAACGCAGCTGGGATCACAGACACGTTGGGGCTCACTCCCTACACCACAGGAACTGGTACATTCAGGCCACCCACACCATCAGCGGCGACAGACTCTGTGAAGGACTGGACTGCTGTCCCAGCAGCTCCCAAACCAGAAGTGAACACGAACCCCGATCCTCTCACTCCTTCTCTTGCCTTCCACTTTACTCTCATGTAGCAAATGTGTAGTTCATGGTGTGAGTGCCAGAAGCTGCCTCCGTGGTTGAGTCACCATGTGCATCTCACTGTGCTGTAAATGTGGAAGACACAGACTTCGACCAGTCTTTTTATTTAATGTAAATAGTTTTTATTTCCAATATGGCAGTTTCTGGTACTCCTATGCAATATTACTCAGCTTTTATTGTAAAAAGTGAAATCAACTCACTGTTCAGAGCTGGGGAGGGATGTAGGCCCATGGGCATCTGGCCTCCAGGAGTCACTGTGTGGGGAGAGCAGGGTGTACCCCTGGCTTTTCAGATGTGTTCAGATCCATTGTAGTGGTTGGTTGTCTTTGTTTTGTTTTTTCTTTTTTTTCTTTTTCTTTTTTTTTTTTTTTTTTGAGATGGAGTCTTACTCTGTCGCCAGGCTGGAGTATAGTGGTACGATCTCAGCTCACTGCAACCTCTGCCTCTTGGGTTCAAGTGATTCTCCTGCCTCAGCCTTCTGAGCAGCTGGGACTACAGGCACGAGCCACCACGCCTGGCTAATTTTTGTATTTTTAGTAGAGGCAGGGTTTTGCCATGTTGGCCAGGGTGGTCTCAATCTCTTGACCTCGTGATCCACCCACCTCGGCCTCCCAAAGTGCTGGGATTACAGGTGTGAGCCATCGCACCTGGCCAGGTGGTTGGTTTTTAACCAGAACTCAGTGCATTTTAAAAAACAGTTAAAAATCCAAGCCAAGAAAACTTGACCACATGGGAAGGAGAGAGACCTGCCTAGCCTAGGTATGCAGTTTGAGTTGCCAGCTCAGTCGTTCCCCTCAGGAATGTGAGGCAGTGGAGTGGCCCACAGTCAGTTCGGCATGGTCACAATAGAGATCCCCACAACTCACTTGTCCGTGGGTCACCCTGTGTTCCACAGCCTTGTGCTTGTCCTTGTGCTCCCAAGGTTACTAGGAGCTGGGCTTGGAGCTCATGGCCATCTCACTCTCCCCCAGGCCGACACCCCTACCTGCCCACCTGCTGTGGCCAGCTTGGGGGATGCAGGGCCCCACTGTCCCTTAGACAGCATGAGGCCAAAATGGGCCCTTTGTCCCCAGCATTCACGCTTGCTCAGACACACGAGCGAGGTGTCTGGGGCCTCATTGGCCGTAGCACGTGCGAGCTGGGCAGGCTGCCCATCTAAACCCACAGCCCCTCAGGAGCACCCAATCTCCATGTGTGATGTAGCTTGCTCTCTCTCAGCCTGCCGGGGTCTGATCTGCCATTGATAAAGACAACTTCTACTTTGTTCTTTTGTATTTTGATAAACACTGAAGAAGCTGGAGCTGCTAAATTTATCTTAGGGAAAACATTAGAACTGGTCTATTGGGTGTTATGGAACCTCTTACTGCTTTTAAGACATGATTGGTAATCAACAGTTTTGTTATTTGTCTTCTGTTTTCATTTGGACAAACGAGCACTGTAATTATAGCTATAGAATAAAATTGCCTGGGCATGGTGGCTCACTCCTATAATCCCAGCACTTTGGGAGGCAGAGGCAGGTGGATTACTTGAGCCTAGGATTTCAATGCCAGCCTGGGCAATATAGGGAGATCTCGTCTCTACAAAAAAATTAACAAATTGGCTGGGTGTGGGAGCATGTGCCTGTAGTCCCAGCTACTTGGAAGGCTGAGGTGGGAGGTTTGCTTGTGCCAGAGAGGACAAAGCTTCAGTGAGCTATGAGTGTGCCACTGCACCCTAGCCTGGGTGACAGGGTGAAACCTTAATTATTGGAAAAAATGATCAAAGTAGGTATCAAGATAAAGAGTATTACTAGAGATAAAGGGGGACTTTATTTTCTAACTTTTTAAAAACTAATTTTTTTTTTCTTCGAGGCAGAGTCTTGCCCTATTGCCCAGGCTGGAGTGCAGTGGCACAATCTCGGCTCACTGCAACATCCATCTCCCAGGTTCAAGCAATTCTCCTGCCTCAGCCTCCTGAGTAGCTAGGATTACAGGTGTGCACCACCACGCCAGCTAATTTTTTATGTTTTTAGCAGAGACGGGGTTTCACCAAGTTGGCCAGGCTGGTTTTGAACTCCTGACCTCAGGTGATCCAAGTGATTGGATTACAGGTGTGAGCCACTGCATCTGGCCTAAAAATTAATTTTCTAATTCCTAAATACCGAAAGTGTCAATTCACCAAAAAAATAAAATAAAATAAATAACAATCCAAAGTAAATATGCACACAAATCACAAACATTCATTAAGCAAAAACTGATCAAAACTAAAAGAAAAAATAGAGAAATGACAATAATAGTTGAAAACTGTAACCTCCTCTTTTGGTAGCTAGTGGAAGAATGAGCAACTACTATCAATACTATCAACCAATTTTAATGAATTGACATTTGCATAATTTATACCCAACTGACAACAGCAGAATACAGATTATTTTCTAAGGTATGAGGAATAGTCACCAAGATACACCACTGCTTTTCCATAAAGTAAGTCTCAATACATATTAAAAGATTAAAATGTTACAGACTATGCTCTTGGCCAAATTGAGATTGAAATTAATAACAATCAGTCTTCTAGAAAATCCTCCAAGTACTTGGCAATAGGAAACATACTTCCAAACAAGCCATGTGTTAATAGTAAAATTATAAGATGTTTCTGACTGACTGATTTAAAAAACATGTCAAAATGTGTGGGATACAGCTAAAAAGTATCTAGAAGGAAATTTCCAGCTTTAAATACTGATATGAGAAAAAAGGTAAGCTTTTAAAATGAATGATCTAAATTTCTACCTTAAAAAATTAGGAAAAGAAAACTCAACCTACAAGGAAGGAAATAAAGAGATGATCAGACATCATTGAAATAGAAAGCAATAGAAAAGTGAACGAGGCCAAAAGTAATAAAGAAAATACAGAGAAAACAAAATTGTTAATGTTAGAAATAAAAGAGGGGATGTAAGTTCCCATTCTACAGACAGTAAAAAAGAATAAGGCAATATAATAAACTACTTTATACCAGTAACTTCAGCTGGACAAATTCTTTGGAAAACACAACTGACTGAAAGCAACAAGAGAAGAAATGGATGACTCAAATACTGCTATTGGTTATTTAAGAAATCGAATCCATAATGAAAAATGTTCCCACAAAGAACAGATGATTTCACTGGTAAATTGCACCGAACATTTAAGGAAGGGAAAGCAGCAATCTTACACGGGCTCTTCATTTTATGAGCCTACTCTTTGTCCTGAGAAGGGGTTTGATGATGTCTGGAAGAGTGGCTTATTGTCTGGATAAATGAATCTAGGGGAAGTACCTGAAACAAACAATAAGATTACCTATAACTTTATTTTCCTGAGCAAGAATTTTTTGGAATGATAAAATCATGTTAATGCAGACAGTGCACTGTGATTGCAGGAGGTTTCAGTTCTCAATATAATGTTCTAACACGTTGGACTAATCTCTGGTGTGGTTGCCTTGGGGAGAAGTAGAGGATAGTGTTTGGGAAGGGGGACAAAAAGGGCTTCCAGGGAGCTAGAAATACTCCCTTTCTTGACCTCAGTAGTGGTTACACACGTATGCTCACTTTGGTATAATTTTTTTTCCCAACTGTTTAGGTTCATGCGGTACATGTATAAGTTTGTTACATGGGTAAGTGAATTGCACATCACTGAGGTTTGGTATGCAAATGACCCTGTCACCCAAGTAGTGAGCATATACCAGGTAGGCAGTTTTTCAACCCTCACTCCCATCCTACCCTCTTCCCTCTAGTAGTCCCCAGTGTCTGCTGTTCCCATCTTTATGTCCATGAGTACACAATATTCAGCTCCCACTTATAAGTGAGAAAATGGGGTATTTGGTTTTTTCTTTCCGCATTAATTTGCTTAGGATAACAGCCTCTAGCTGCATCCACATTGCTGCAAGAGACATAATTTCATTCGTTTTTATGGCTGCATAGTATTCCATGGTGTATATGTACCACATTTTCTTTATCCAGTCCACTGTTGATGGGCATGTAGGTTGATTCCATGTCCTTGCTATTGTAAATAGTGCTGCAATGAAAGATGAGTGCATGTATCTTTTTGGTAGAATGATTTATTTTCCTTTGGGTTTATACCTAGTAATGGGATTGCTGGATTGAATGGCACTTCTGCTTTAAGTTCTTTGAGAAATCTCCAAACTGCTTTCTACATTGGCTGAACTAATTTACATTCCCACCCACAGTTTCTAAGTGTTGTTCCTTTTTCTCTGCAGTCTTGCCAACATCTAGTTTTTTTAAAAAATAATAGCCATCCTGACTGGTGTGAGATGGTAAACTCACTGTGGTTTTGATTTGCATTTCTATAATGATTAATGATGTTGAGCATTTTTTCATGTATTTGTTGGCCAAATATGTCTTCTTTTGAGAAGTATCTGTTCGTCTTTTGCCCACTTTTTAAAGGGACTGTTTCTTTCTTGTTGAATTGTTTAAGTTCCTTATAGATTCTGGATAGACCTTTTTGTCAGATGCATAGTTTGTGAATATTTTCTCCTATTCTGTAGGTTGTCTGTTTACTCTGTTGATAGTATATTTTGCTGTGCAGAAGCTATGTAGTCTAATTAGGTCCTATTTGTCAATTTTTGTTTTTGTTGCTATTGCTTTTGGTATCTTCATTATAAAATCTTTGCTGGGGCATATGTGCAGAATGTTATTTCCTAGGTTATCTTGCAGGGTTTTTTACAGTTGTAGGTGTTACATTTAAGTCTTTAATCTATCTTAAGTTAATTTTTAAATACGGTGAAAGGTAGAGGTTCAGTTTCATTCTTCTGCTAGCCAGCTATCCCAGAACCATTTATGGAATGGGGAGTCCTTTCCTTACTGCTTGGTATTGTCAACTTTGTTGAAGAGCAGATGGTTGTAGGTATGCAAATTTGGGGTTCTCTATTCTGTTCCATTAGTTTATGTGTCTCCTTTTGTACCAGTACCATGCCATTTTGGTTTTTGTAGTCTTGTAGTATAGTTTGAAGTCAGGTAGTGTGATGCTTCCAGCTTTGTTCTTCTTGCCTAAAATTGCTTGGCTAGTCAGGCTCTTTTTTGATCCCATATGAATTTTAGAATAGTTTTTTCTAATTCTGTGAAAAATGATGTTGGTGGTCATTTTTCTGATAGAAATAGCTGATAGGAATAGCACTGAATCTATAAATTGCTTTGGGCAGTATGGCCATTTTAATGATATTTATTCTTCTAATCCATGAGTGTGGGATGTTTTTCCACTTGTTTGTGTCATGATTTCCTTCAGCAGTATTTTGTACTTCTCCTTGTACAGATCTTTCACCTCCTTGGTTAGATGTATTCCAAAATATTTTACGTGTGTGTGTGTGGCTATTGTAAATTGGGTTATATCCCTGATTTTGCTCTCAGCTTGAATATTATTTGGTGTATAGAAATGCTACTGATTTTTATATATTGTTGTATCCTGAAACTTTACTGAGGTCATTTCTCACCTCTAGGAGCCTTTTTGTGGAGTTGTTAGGGTTTTCCAGTATAGAATTGTATTATCAGTGAAGAGAGAGAATTTGACTTCTTTTCCTACTTGGATGCCTTTTATTTCTTTCTCTTGCCTGATTGCTCTGGCTAGGACTTCTCACTTTGGGATAATTCATCAAGTTCTCACTAAGGATTTGTGTGGCTTTATGTGTATTATACTTTACTAAAAATTTCATTAAATATATTAAACATAATAAATAAGTGGGCTAAAATAATAATAATGGTTGTTAATTTCTAGAGTATTAACAGTCATTACAGCTTTCTGGCCTTACTCACGAGATAATAAAACAAATTGGATCATTGAAAATATGAAGACAGGATATCAGGAAAAAAATTCAATTGCCATTTAGTTGATAATTATGCTGTAAAAAGCTTAAGATTACTACTAAATACAGAAATAGAAAACTTGGCATCTAGCTGATGACTGTAATTATATTTATATACATATATATTTACATATATATGAGAGAGATGTTTAAGAATTAAGTCTGAAAAAGATACAGGAAAATGAATAAAGCTATCATGTTTTCTATTGAATTTAGTAAAATGAGTAAAAACAGTCTGGTTAATATGAAGGGTGAGAGAAAGGGGGCAGTTTTCCTCCCTAAATTCAGTTTATTTCTCATTTCTTCCTTTCTTATGTTTTATTGATATATAACAAACACAAGAGCAATAACATGCACAAATCTTAAGTATACAGCTCAACAAATTTTTACAAAGTAAATATTCCTGTGTAGCCAGCATTCAAATCAAGGTACAGAATATCACCAGTACTCAGAAACGTCCCTTTGTGCCTTCTCCCCTTCCCCTCATGAAGGTAACAACTGGACTTCTATTATCATAGTAAAGTTTGGCTGGTTTTTGAACTTAAAAACATATAGTATGTGCTCTTTTGTGCCTGGATTCTATCGCTCAAAGCCAATCTGTGAGCATACTTCTTATTTTTACTTGCACTGTAAAGGTGGGTCATGATGCTACAAGCAAACAAGGCTCAAGGTGCAATGGCAAGAGCAGGGACTTTGCAAGCAGACTGAGCAGGATTTGGGTTCTAGCTCTGTTACTCTGCCTTGGGATGAATTTTGAATCTCTGAGCTCTTCATCTGATCCTTAGAATGAGAAAATAGTTACATGGCAGGATTGTTGGAAGGATTATAAAGAATAATATCAATAATAAAGTAAACCTTTATCAAATATTTTGCGTGTGTCAAGTGGTTGAGTAAACTCAACGATGTTTTGCTGGCTTTTGTTGTCAGCACAGCTGTATGTGTGAATCCCAGTCTCTGCTTCTCTCTTCCAAAGTCCAAATTCCAGAAAAGAAATTCAATTGTCTCAGCATGGGTCAGGTAGACACCTTTGGAAAAATTATATTACCTAATGGGAAAAGGGAGCCTTGGCATTTATATAGTATTGACCAGGGCACGGGGACCCATGCGTAAGGACTGAGCCTGCGTCTGGAGAGGAGGGATAATTACCTAAGAGCACCTGTTGCACTCTCGGGAGCCTGGCCAGAGAAACACACAACTCCTGCAACTGGATAAGCACAGTCTAGCAAAGAAAGACCAGAATCCAAGGTCCCTGCATATGTGGAGTATCTGGTTTACATAGAAAACCAGCCCCTGTCACAATGAGGTTTAAGGTACAACAAAAGAGATAACATGTTGACCTAGTAACACCCTGGGAAGGTCAACCAGCCTCCAAACTCAAGATAAGAGAGCCTTTCCGTGGTCAATTGGGAACCCTCATCTTCTTGTCTCAACCATGTCCCCAACCTCATGGGATCCTAAAACAACCAACCTCCTTACCAAAAATCAGACAAACCGAACAGTGGCACATTGAGGTCACTTGAGCAGGTTCTGTATTATTATCCCCACTTTCCAGATGGAAAAGTTAAGAATAGCAAAGGCACCTGCCCCGTCTGCATATAGACCCAGGGTGTCTTACACTGTATGACTCCTGCCTGCATAGTTTTCTTCCTTTAAAAGATTGTTTTGAACCAGCTTTGATGTCAGCTGGTCTAACTTGGGTGCCAACTGGATTAAGAAAGGAGGGGTGTGGCCATCAGCAAAGGGGCTCCTGCTTTTCTTTTGCTCTTACATCCAGGCTCCCCTGACCTTTCCAACACTGCTTTACCTGCCTCCCCATGTTGTTGAGATCTGTTATGTCTACCAGTGATGAAAAAAGAACACAGATCATAGAGCAGAACTGCTATTCAGCTTGTAAAAGATGGAAGAAGGCAAAAAGACATACTTAAAGAGGCCCATTTTTTAAAAAGCTGAGTGATTATTTCCTCTCAGAATAAAATTATGGAAATGCATTCACTGCAGGGAGGGGGAAAGATGCCCTTTGGAGAATGAAGCTAAATTTATTTTAGCATTTGCATTTGCAGGACAGAGCTATGCTTGCTAATGCTGATGTGGGGCATGACAGGGTATGCTTTGGGTCACATGAAACTCAGGCAGATGACATCCCTCCCATCCCCATCCCATCTCCCCATTCTCCCCTCCAACACCCCTTCACAGGCAGCCAACCTTTCATTTGGCTCCCATGAAGAGTCATAAGAGGCAGCCTAATCCAGTGGACAGAGTGAGGAGATAGCCTCTGGAGACTCCTGTTCTGTGAAATGGGAACTATCCATGGTTCCTGTAAGAATTCCAGGTAGTTGTGTACATAAAGCACCTGGCACAGGTAGACTCTCAAGAAGGGTGGTTATTATTGTTAGTGTGGCTCAGCCTCACTCCCTTATTATTCATCTATCCATCCACCCATTTATTCACTCACTCAACAGACTTTCATTCATACCAGGTGCTGGCACAGTAGAGGAGATGGAACCTCAAAGACAAATAGAATAGGGCACAGCCTCTTCCTGAGAGGTTCACTCTCAGTAGGGAAGGCTGAGAGCAGACAGCTAACTCCAGTACAAGCAGTGGGTGGGAAGGTGCTGAGTGGCTGTGCACAGGGAGCTCTGTAGAAGATGCCATTTGTTTTTATGGGGGGCAAGTAAAAGCTTCATGGAGACAGGAATATTCATGCCTGGAAGAGTAGGATTTCATCAGGCAAAGCTGGGGATGGGAAGGAACTTCAGGGCTAGGGTGGCATGGCGGGGCAGTGGGTGGGTGAGAGCAGGCTTGGTTGGGAAGTTGGGCTAGCTCCAGAGCCCCCACTGAAGACAACACAGCAGCAAACCAGGGCATGTCTTTTTCAGATATTAGGGCAAGTGTCGAGTGATAATTCTCACCCAAGCAATAGAAAATAGAAAAGCAAAATCATGGTTAAGTAGGAAAGGGTGGAAAACTTAGTATAGCTCTTCCAATTTACTTTGGGCATGCTTTTGGCCAGGAGATTGTCATCCATACAAAGTTGAGTGAAATTGATTACAGGTAAACCCTGAGGTTCTAGAAATTGATGGAATCCTGAAAAGTCCTTCTACCTTCCAAGTTGTGTTAATTAAATGAAATGCAAAATTCACTTGGTGCTCTTGTTATTTATAAATAAAGCCTGCAGTGAATTATTTTCTAAATCAGACTCGGCTCTTTATTTCTCTGACTTACAAGTTTAAATTTTCATGTAGAATGATAGACCCTTGGGATGGAAGGGGCACAGTGCTATATGCTGTCCTGGGGTGTGCAGGTACGGAGGGAAAACTATACTCTTGTGTAGTTTCATACAAATAAAATACTCCTGGCTTTTGGGGAAAAAAGTTACTTCTACCCTTCAAATAAACTGTCAAAGTGGTCTAAAAGTATCGACAATATCTAAAATAAATTATTATAAAAACTTATTTTAACTTCTTAAAAATCTGTTTCTTTCTCATTTCTAATCTTTAGCATAACCTTCACTCTTTTTGGTGCAATAACAAAAAGTAAGGTGGCATACTGCAGACTTAAAAGACAAACCTGAATCTGATTTCCAGCTCCACTATTTAATGTCTCTAGCCTTTATTTTCCCATCTATAAAATGGGGAAAATAATCCCCATGTAGTTGGTGGTGCTGTTAACATAACTGGTTATTGAACAAGCGTGATGGTTCATTGGGCTCCAACACGCTTTAGTTTTTACGCTTATGTCCCTTGAAACTTTATTCCTGTGGTGGAGATGAGGATGGAAAGACCATATGGGGAAGAGGGTAGTCTCCCAGTGTCTGTGAATGACAAATGCACCAGCCTGTTCTGCTCAGACTTGGGCAGTTGACAGCCTTTAGGCTGCAAACACAGTCACAATCCAGCAATTTAAAAGTTCATTTCTGGCCAGGCCCAGTGACTCCTGCCTGTAATCCTAGCACTTTGGGAGGCCAAAGTGGTAGGATCACTTCAGCCCAGGAGTTCAAGACCAGCCTGTGCAACATAGCGAGACCCTGTCTCTACAAAAAGTAAGAAATAAAAAATTAGCTGAGTGTGGTGGCACGCACCTGTAGTCCCAGCTACTTGGGAGGCTAATGTGGGAAAACTGTTTGAGCCTAGGAGGTCGAGGCTGCAGTGAGCCATGATTGTGCCACTGTACTCCAGCCTTGGGGACTGGGCAAGACTTGGTCTAAAAATATATAAATATATAATAAAGGTAAATAAATGAATAAAAGTCCAATTCCTTTTAATGACCCAAACTCTTAACTTGACTTAGCTTTAAGCCTTCCCACCTCCAAGCTCAGGCCTGCTTTAGTGAATGGGCAGGGGGGAAGAGGAGGTCCGTCTTTCTGCTCCCTACTCTCACTGTTCATTGTCCTCTGACTGGAGCTGCTATTTAGGATCTGCCTGGCTAGGAGGAGAACAAGGGAGGAGAGGTAAAAGTGTGGAAATAGGACAGTTCTTGCTTAGTGATGACTACACCCTCTGGCCCTGGCTGAAGGTCAAGGCTACAGGGAAGACATGGCAAGGTCTAGGCGAGTCTCCCAAAGCACTCCTCACTCGGCTTGAGGCAGGAAGGCAGCACCCCCACTCTCCACCAATCTTCTCTCCACCTATCACGACGTTAAACCAGGTGAAGGAGCCAAAAGACAAAACAGATTCTTCTTCATTGTCATTGTAAAGCCTGTGTGGGGGAGGTCTTTTTCACCTTCACCATCCTCAAAAAACAGCCTACTGGGCTTAATACCTAGATAATGGGTTGATAGGTGCAGTAAACCATGATGGCATGTTTACCTATGTAACGAACCTGCATATCCTGCATGTGTACCCTAGAACTAAAAATAATAAAGAAAAAAGAATCACTCAAAACAAAACAAAAAACCACAATACTGATGCTTTAGTAGAAAAACAGGCAGTGGCTCACGCCTGTAATCCCAGCACTGTGGGACGCCAAGGCAGGCAGATCACCTGAGGTCAGGAGCTCGAGACTGGCCTAGCAAACGTGGCGAAACCCCTCCTCTACTAAAAATACAAACATTAGCGGGGCATGGTGGTGCATGCCTGTCCTGCCAGCTACTCAGGAGGCTGAGGCAGGAGAATCGCTTGAACCCAGGAGGCAGAGGTTACAGTGAGCTGAGATCGTGCCACTGCACTCCAGCCTGGGTGACAGAGCAAGACTCCATCTCAAAAAGAAAAAAGAAGAAAAGAAACTCACTTAAAAAGTCTCCTTTTAGGCCGGGCGCGGTGGCTTATACTTGTAATCCCAGCACTTTGGGACCCCGAGGCGGGCGGATCACGAGGTCAGGAGATCGAGACCACGTTGAAATCCCGTCTCTACTAAAAATACAAAAAAATTAGCCGGGCGTGGCGGCGGGCGCCTGTAGTCCCAGCTACTCGGAGAGGCTGAGGCAGGAGAATGGCGTGAACCCAGGAGGCGGAGCTTGCAGTGAGCCGAGATTGCGCCACTGCACTCCAGCCTGGGCGACAGAGCGAGACTCCGTCTCAAAACAAAACAAAACAAAAAAAGTCTCCTTTTAACATCCTATCACATAAAGATTACAAATAATAATCCTCAAGCGCTTGGCTTATAGTAGGTGCAAATTCCATAAATTACTGATACAGTATTGTCTTATTAACAATTTTTTTCTTCCACCTGGCAGAGGAGAGGGGATTTTCCCAATCCCAGCAGGTGCCTGTTTAAATGCATCAGGATTCTTTTCTAAAAATGTTCTGCAGTCAACACATTTAGATTTCCCAAAACTAAATTCTTGTTCATTATTCAACATTTTTAGATCTGCCACAAGTAGAACCACATGCTTCAGAACTAAAAACTCCTTTCAAAAAAAAAAAAAACATCCTTGGGTTGGCACATCCAGTGGTTGTTGGTGATGTGCCAGAATTAGAATTAAAACAAGAGATTCCAATTTGGGTTTGAGGTTTCTTTAAAAAACAGTGTCACTCTCTCAAGAGTGAATGCACTTCTTCTACAGCTCCACGTCAAAGTCTAAAACACGAATTTAAAAATTGGTTCAGAAATCTTACTGAAAATCCATTTCCATCACTTCTTTGAAAAATACGGATGGCATGCTAATTCTGTTTCTACCACCCCCGAGTTTGGCAAAGAAAGATTTGGACTATTTCCCGGACAACCAACTGAATCAAAAAGCATGATCCTTCCAGGAAACCTGAGACTACTAATTACCCAGACTCTGCATTTACCTATATACTATGTACATGTGGTATGTTTGCATCCTGCCCCTCCATTACTTTGTGGGTGCTGAGGTCCCCCTGCTGAGAGCTGAATATTTTGTTTTTCTCCTGGCAATGGCATAGAATCGCAACTGGTCCCAACCCACTGTGATTTTGCCCATTCCCATGGAAAACACCTTTTCCAAAGCTGGAGGTAGCTTTGGTGCTTCAGAGGAAATTGAGGAGCAAACGCTTTCTTCTCATCTCAGCATGACCCTTTTGTATATCCACTGAGGGCTTGAGTAATTAAACTACTTGGCTCCAAAACCCTCCTTCCTTTGTTAATTCAACTTCAGTTTCCTAGCCCCTTGCTGCACTCCCATTCCCCAGCGGTACTCACTGCTCCTTGTCATGACAGCCATCAGCCTTCTTGGCCTCTGTTGTTTTCACTGCTCTGTCCAGCAATGTCAATGCACCACCAATGCTAGAGACAGCTTACTGAATTCCTACGGAGGCCTCGCCTTCCCCTCACTGCCTGTCACTGCAGGCATCAGGCAAAGCCCGGGTGCTCCCTTAAGAAGAATGTTACATATATATGATGTAACCAATGCATCACAGAGTTTGTGCATTGAGAAATGAAAACCTGCTCAATAAGCCTCAGAGAGGTGAATTAATTTATCCCAAGGCACCATGCTCAAAGCCTTCAGACTCAGCCTTCCTGTCTTGATCACAGTTCTATTCATCCTCTGCCTCACCCCATCCTGAACCTCTGAAGAGTGGAAGACATCCTTCTCCATTGGTAGCTTGTGTTTCTCTTGAATTGTTTTTCTCTGGCTATGTGTAGCCATCAATACTGTTCTAGGGCAACCTCCTAGCTGGACTAGGTGTCCCCACATCCTTCCATCAGAACCCACTCAGAAACTGACCTACATAGAAGAATGTCCCTAACAATGTTGAGTGAAGAAAAAGCGGGCATAAAAAATGTGTGGAGTGGTTCCATCCTATAATTTTATTATTAAATCTTGTCATTTGGTAGGCCTGTGTCCCTGGCTGTGACCTTCACAAGTATCTTAGCTCCCCCTCCTCCCACTACCTTGGGTAAAATAGGAAGGCTGAAGGGGTCTGGGGTCTGGCAAATGCCCTTCCCTCCGGTGGAATAAGGGTCTGGTGAAGTCTTTTCTTTTGCTGGCTAGGTCTTTGTTATGGAGGATAATCCGTGAACTTTTCACAAAATGGTTATTTTCCCTTAGCCCCACCGAAGCCACAGGGGAGAATCCCTGGGTCTTCCTCATGAGATGCTGGTAGGGTTCCTGGAAGTATTAAACCCACGAAAATGTATCCCCCGCAAGACTGTGGCCCCCAGGAATTTATGATTCTTAAGCTAGTCCATACTCAGCCTCCAGAAATTAGTCAGTACTATCATTTAACGGTTCCTTTCAGCTTATCATTCCAGACGTGTCTGTTCCAGGTAAACAAATTTTTGCTGTGACTCTCTGGATGTACCTGTCTCTCCAGATTTCAGAGTGGCTGTTTGCTTTGTGACCTCAATCTCCTGGTAAATCTGATAAAAGGTATTGATTTTCAGTTTGTTTAGCTTTTTTCTTGTAAGAACTAGAGTGATGACTTCCAAGCTCTCCCATGTTAGAGCTAAGACTGGAAATAAATTATTTATTTTACAAAGAGTTTTATTATTTTAATTAAAAGAAAAGCTTTTAAAAAAAGACATCCCTCATAGTAATCTATCTTTGGTCCTTAAGTGGATGGCTAATATCATCTTACTTTAGCAAGGAGTTACACCTGTAAACCTAACAGGAATTACCAACAGAATCAATCTCTCCCATAAAGAGGCATAGTTGCTACGCCCTAGAGCAGTCCTCTTCCTGCCTTAAATAATAACTTTCTGAATTCACTTGGCAGCTAGTTCCTTTGAACCAGGGCAATCTAGGAGCAAGTGATTCTAGAAATTCAAGAAGTACCACCTCAATCTGCTCCTCCTCTTTCTGCACATCCCGACAGCTATAATGAAAAGCACAGTCCTCCCTAATACAAGCATAATCATGGTTTCCTTTCCAGAGACCCATGGATGAGAAAACTTAGTGACAAATACACACTGAGGTATACGCAACTGATAGTGGTTATCTTTCTGAAAGCACTCTCTTCTATGTGAGAAGAAGAGCTATGTGGGCACAGAGGACCATAAACAGGGAATGATTCATTCGTGCTGGGAGAGAAAGCTGTGGAAATGTGCAAAGCCTTTTTCTCCAGCCCCACCCTGCTGCTACCTCTGAAGACTTCACTCCTCTCTCTCCCTGAGATAAACTCAGCCAAGGCCAGCAAAATAGTACAGGCTTCACCACAGCGCACAGAGAAAGGGGGTTTAGCAGCACAGAAATTGTACCTGCTGTGAGACTTGGTAGTTGCTGTGAAGAATCAAACTTCTTCGTGCTTTTTAGTTTTGGTATCCTTAACTATAAAGTACAAACAAAACCTCCTACTTGGCCTTTTCTGACACCGTCCTGCTGGGGCTGTTGGGGCATCTGTATTGAATCTGGTTAGTGTGGAACTCTAGACTCCTCACCTGGACTTTGCTGATGAGGCTGGATTTGCAGTTTATTTTGTGTTGTTCAGCTGAAGTAGAGGAGTTATTGTCTAAGATTTCTGTCTTGCTAGGCTGCGGCTGTGTGGATAGAGCAGGTTTCTCTTGGGGCTTTTAATGTCTCTGCCCAATATTTCCAAATTGCTGTCTTTATCAGCTCAACTCTGGGATAAAACAAAGGCAAAACAAACAAAGCCAAACAAAATAACAAAAAGAGGGACTCATCATGGTGTTATTCTTTGGGTCCTGAGTTCCTCTCCAGCCTGCCATCTCTCTACCTTCCAGGGTCTTCTAATATTTGTTTTATATATTATGTCCAGGGTATTTGGTTATACTCAATGGGAAAAACAGAAACACATCTCCATTTTCCTGGAAGCAAAAGTCTGCCATCTTGTTTTACAACCTGCTTTCAGTGGAATGCCTTTTCATGCAAATTAATATAGCTCGTATTATCATTTTAATGGTTGTACATCATTCCATTACACTGATATGCATTGCTTTGACTAAATCAGTTATCTGATTAGATGTACAGAGTCCTCCCTACCCCCAACAGATTTCTTCTACTATGAATAACACTGAAGTGAATATCTAAGTAGCTAAATATTTGTCATATTCTTAATTATTTCCTTAGGCTAAGTTTCTGGACACAACGCTGCTGGATATGTACATTTTAAAGCTTCTAAAAAAATGCAACCAATTGCTCTTCAGAGATCCAGAAAAATTATAGCAAATTATGCTATACCAGCAGCCCTCTGTGCCTTCAATATTATTATTATTATTATTAAAAATCCAGCGAGGTAATAGTGGCGTATCACTTTTCAAAAATTACCATTATTTTGTTACTTGTGAGACTCATTTTGAGGGCAATTAATTATATTAGTATTAAATTCCTAAGCAGTAAGGGGGCAGTGGGAAAAGCTAAAAATGGAGGCTTGAAAGAGTCCCTCCCATGTAGACAAGAGACATGGTAGGTGTGATACATCATTGCAATGTGGCAGACAGTGGCCAGGGCCTGGGGTACCAGGTGAAATCAGAGGCAGAGGATGGGGGAGTTGGAAGAGCAGCTCTCATCTAACACCAGGTTTCTTCTGTCATTCAAGAGCTCATTTAATTTTTCTGGAACTCTTGGGCTTGTTTCCTAAAGAAGCATCTGTCACCCATCAGAAATTGATAGTTTTTAATCAAAGTGAATATTGAAAGCATTATTTGTTGTTTCATTAACTACTGGTCTTATGTAGATACAGGAATACAAGCACATGCATGCATGCACACAAACACATGTGCGCACAAACACACGTGCGCTTAGCCCTGGCCTCATTTATTCCTGGTCTTCTGTTCCATGCCACAATTAGCGCCAAATTATAATGAGCTCATGTCACAACTGGGCTGCAATGACAGTCAGAGTGAGTGCAGGATGACAGGGGTTGAGCCTGGTTAGGAGAGAGAGGGCTTTCTTCACAGCATTTCTCAGCACCCTCTTAGATTTCACCACCGACTATCTTGCTGCACAACAAGCTAACAAAAACAACAGTGACTTGCATTTGTTTCCAAAGCATTTCAGTCCAGTTCCCTGAAGTCAGGAACTCTCCAGGTGCCCTATTCCCTAATTCTGAACTAGTGACCACCCTATATTATTGCTTTATTTCATATTGGCTGAACTGGAATACATTGAATTATACTTCATCACGTTGAGTTGTCTAAACTCTCAAAATAAAGGGGATCCTTAGTAGTGATGGTGGGCATCTCAGGATAACCAGTACCCAATCCCTTAAACATGCACTTGTTGCTTCAGGATATTTCATCTGAAATTATTAGATTTCCTCAGAACATGTTGTGTCAGGTATGCTAAAGTCTAATCTGATATTTTGGAGTACATAAAACATGAGGCTTCACACCAAAATGGACTCATTCCTTGAAGTACTATTGTAGATTTGGGTCCTACAAACAGAAAATTTCATAATTTTTTGTCCAATTCTCATCATTAAAAGGAAAAAGGTGCATTTAAAATTGTATACATTTAGTCATATAATTTATTCCTGACAGCAGAATACTTCCATTTTGACTAGATACTAATGAAAACCAAATATACCACTTATAATTTTATACATTTAATGGCTAGAATAATTTTACCCAGAGTAACTTCTGGTTGCTCCTGGCCTTGTTTCAAACTATTTCTCCCTCACCGTTCACACATCTACAGTGCCAAGCACAGGAAGATGTGCGCATACAGTAATGCAACCTCCAGCTCTGCCACTGTGTTGCTGCAGCTGAGCTGCCACAGTGAAGACTTGGAGGGGTTTCTGGAAATCAGCATGACCTCCTGGTCACATCGGGTGCCCAGGTGCAATGCGAGCTCACATTTCCTGATTCCCGCATCCACAAGGCCAGCTACTCTCTAGCTCTTCCACCTGTGACTGGTACAACCTGAAGTTGCCCAGCCCTGGGACTGGGTGTATTCATTTCTGGAAGAGAGGTATGGAGCCCCACCCCATTCTCCAACCTAGAATTTTCCAGGGAGAGCTCCACCTCCCCCACCAGGTTTTGATCATTTTATAGATGAAAACACTACAGTTCAGAGGAATCTGGCTCACACTGGCACAACCAGCAAATGTCAACAGAGAGACTGGGCATCATGGCCCCCAAACCTCTCAACCCCTTGTCTACCCTTGGGTAATATTTCACATTATAAGCCCTGCCATTCCCAAAACTCACAATCCTAGATTGCTTTACAGATCATTGCACACGTGACTTAGTTCACACCAGTTAGATTCACACAAGATCTGATGAGAAATCAATTATCTAAGGAGGCGCCCTCACGCTGGGAAAGCAAGTATACTAGCAGAGGTATCCACTTTTGTGGGCACTGCAATGGTGGATACTCTGGGGCTGGTCCCAGTGATGCTTGTGCCAGGGTAGTGATAATGGTGATGGTGGCAGTGCCACAGCAGCTCCCATGGCACCTATCCTGACTATATCATTTCAGAGCTCTCGGAGCTTCCTCAGATTGGGACCTACTGAATATCTTTAAATAAATCCCTTTATTGCTTGAAATAGCAAGGGTTTATTTTGTTGTTTGCAAAAGAAAGCCTGCCCAATGCTAACTGGAGCTCAGAATTTCAGATTACCAGAGGCCAGACGCGGTGTCTCACACCTGTAATCCCAGCACTTTGGGAGGCTGAGGCGGGCGGATCACGAGGTCAGGAGTTCGAGACCAGCCTGGCCAACATGGTGAAACCCCGTCTCTATTAAAAAAAATACAAAAATTAGCCAGAAGTGGTGGCAGGCGCCTGTAATCCCAGCTACTCGGGAGGCTCAGGCAGGAGAATCACTTGAACCTGGGAGATGGAGGTTGCAGTGAGCCGAGATCATGCCAGTGCACTCCAGCCTGGGCAACAGAGTGAGACTCTGTCTCAAAAAAAAAAAAAAAAAAAAGATTCAGATTCCCAAACTCAGAACTCTTTTCCCCTGCCATGCTCAGGGATTAGCTTTAAACCCACAGCTTCCTTTCCTCCAGACGAGTAACTGAAGATAAAAAACTGAGGATACCTGGAAAGAGAACTTGGGACTCTGGGACTCAGTCCAAATGGACAGCCTTGGATAGGGTGACACAGAGGAAAACTGAGGTCACTGCACCCCACTAGGGAAAGCAGAGGGAGAGGCAGGAAGCAAAAGAATTATTAAAAAAGGAGAAGAGAACTCAGATTTACTGAGTAATGGCTTCGTGCCAGGCACAATATTAGGCACTTTATAAACAGCAAGTAAAAAAAAAAAAGTATATAAGATAGATATTCCCAGCCTTTCTCATGTTCCCACTTTGTAAGGAAGATTTTATGTTTGAGCTCCTGTGCTCCTGAACTCTTTTTGTGAAAACAGGGTTAACAAACAGAACAGATGTCTCAGAGTTAAAGACGAGCTACAGAAAGAAGAAATAGGGGATCACAGAGAGGCCCTATGAGGCAGGGCAGCAGAAATGAGAAACTGCAGGGAGAGATACCAGGATGCATGGGACTTTGGAGAGGGGGATATTTTAAGAGGGCTTAAGATTTGCTTACACCACTTGGGGTAATACCACTACCACCCTTGCGTCCTCTTCAAGAAGCTTCAGAGTGTCCAACATTCCAGCTGGGGCAACAAGCAAGACCCCATCTCTACAAAAAATACAATAATTAGCTGGGTGTGGCAGCATGATCTGTAGTCCCCACTACTCCAGAAGCGGAGGCGGGAGAATCGCTTGTGCCCAGGAATTCAAGGCCGCAGTGAATCACCCCTGGATGATAGAGCAAGACCCTGCCTTAAAAGAAAAAAAAAAGAAAGTCTAACATTTTTTGAGTTTTGATATGGATTTATTTTTTGGGAAGTGTCACCCTGCTGGGGCCAGCCTTAAGTAAAGCACAAATGCATTCTCAAATTTGACCTCCTTTACCTCCCCGTGAGATGACCAGTACTATAACCACCATCTCGCAGCTTAAGAATCTGAGGCTTTGAGAGATTTTCATGATGCACCCAAAGTCACACAGCTCTCTAAAGATTAAGACCAGGATTTGAAATCAGGCTGAAAAGATTCCAGCACCCTTGCCTAGAGGAAGGTACAGGTGCCATAAATTGACCCACTTCACAATCTGCCCATTCACTCACCCTGGGTGAGCACACGTGGATTTGAGAATTCCTGAGCTGATAGAGTTCTGCCAATCAGATTTTTCTTAAAATAGCTTTGAAAAAAAAAAAAGCGATGAAGTCCCATACAATTATTCCAAAGATGTAAGGATAGAACCTCCAAGACTATAATCAAGAGCTAAGCTGGATAAGTTATTCAGAAAATACAAATTAATTCAACTGAAAGGCTAAAACAGCTGTGCAAATACCCTGTGGGTCTTCCTATAATGCATCTCATTTCTGAAGGCAATTAATATACACTTTTTAAAAGTTTAAATGCAATTATCAAATGGTTGTTTATATCCACACAGGCCAGAAAATGATGACATGGGAGGAAATTTCCCATTGTGTCATAATTTCAGCCTAATGTGCTACTACAGAGGCTTGGGAGGAATTAATTGCTCTGTAGCACGTAAGAGCTTTACAGAAGTTATTTTTCTCACCACAACCCTGAAGGGTTGATGCTATTAGTCACATCTTACAGATGACTCGACGGAGCTTGGAAATGTTCAATGACTTGCTCGGTCATGCAGCTTCTGGTTTTAATCAGACCATAGGTCCTGGTGTGTCTGGGACAGTCCCAGTTTATATTGTTATCTCATAATCATTATTAAGAGCACCACTTTTCATCTTGCAAATGGTTGCCTTTTAGGTGGTAAATTGTAAGGTCATCCTAGTTGTCAGGGACATCTTCAGCGTGAACACAGGCTGCACCAACTCTACAGCCCATGCTTATGGTCTCTGTGTGCCTCAGCCCTGCAGAGGAATTTCCATCAAACAGGGCCTGACCATGGGGGGACCCTTACTCAGTAGCTCTAGGAATCACTGACAAACACCCTCCATGTGCTCCTGCTGCTGAGGACTCTTTTTTTTTTTTTTGAGATGGAGTCTTGCTCTGTCGCCCAGATTACAGTGCAGTGGCGTGATCTCAGCTCACTGCAACCTCTGCCTCCTGGGTTCAAGCGATTCTCCTGCCTCAGCCTCCCCAGTAGCTGGGATTACAGGCATCCACCATCAGGGCCCAGCTAATGCTTGTATTTTTAGTAGAGATAGGGTTTCACCATGTTGGCCAGGCTGGTCTCAAACTCCTGACGTTGTGATCCACCTGCCTAGGCCTCCCAAAGTGCTGGGATTACAGGCATGAGCCATCGTACCCAGTCTGGAGCACCATGTTTTGAGACACTCTCCTATGCCATGTTGCCTTGAATATTAGTTCACTAGGGCTGCCATAACAATGTACCACAGACTGTGGGGCTTAAACACCAGAGATTTATTTTCTCACAGCTCTGGAGGTAGGAAAGTCCAGAGCAAGGTGTCGCCAGGGCTGGCTTCTTCTGAGGCCTCTGATCTTGGCTTTTAGATGGCCATCTTCCTCCCATGTCCTCACATGGTGTCTTCCCTCAGTGCATGTCTGTGCCCACATTTCTTTTCTTATAAGGACACCAATCATATTGGATTAAGGCCTCATTTTAACTTAGTTACGGGCCTTAAGGCCCTATCTCCAAATATCACATTCTGAGGTACCGGGAACTAGGGCTTCAATGTATGAATTTGGGGAGGACACCTAACATTTAAATAGGTGGAGGAAGTAGTAATGGAGGGAAATTGTAAAATCCTCTTTTCTGAGGATCTTTAAAAGTAAGCAAAGTCTCATCTGTGAGGAATGATGTCATTGTGAACCAGGTACAAAATGAAACCTAACAAATTCCATCAGTGCTGCTTGTTTAGAACTGACCAAATGTAATGAAAGAACAGAACTAAAGACAAAAAAACACATGATTATCTCAATCGATGCAGAAAAGGCTTTCAATAAAATTCAATACCCCTTCATGTTAAAAACTCTCAAACCAGGTAATGAAGGAACATACTTCAAAATAATAAGAGCCATCTGTGACAAACCCACAACCAACATCATAGTAAATGGGCCAAAGCTGGAAGAATTCCCCTTGAAAACTGGCACAAGACAAAGATGCCCTCTCCCACCACTCCTATTCAACATAGTATTGGGAGTCCTGGCTAGAGCAATCAGGCAAGAGAAAGAAATAAAGGGCATCCAAATAGGAAGAGAGGAAGTCAAACTATCCCTGTTTGCAGGCAACATGATCCTATATCCAGAAAACCCTACAGTCTCAGTCCAAAAGCTCATTAAGCTGATAAACAACTTCAGAAAGTCTCAGGATACAAAATCAACATACAAAAAATCACTAACATTCCTATACCCCAACAATAGTTAAGCCAAGAGCCAAATCAGGAATGCCATCCCGTTCACCATTGCCACAAAAATAATAAAATACCTAGGAATACAGCTAACAAGGGAGGTGAAAGATCTCTGCAAGGAGAACTACAAAACACTACTCAAAGAAATCAGAGACGACACAAACAAATGGAAAAACATTCCATGCTCATGGATAGAAAGAATCAATATCATGACAATGGCCATACTGCACAAAGCAATGTATCAAATCTATGCTATTCCTATCAAACTACCAGTGACATTCTTCACAGAACTAGAAAAAACTACTTTAAAATTCATATGGAACCAAAAAAGAACCTGAATAGCCAAGGCAATCCTAAGCAAAAAGAACAAAGCTGGAGGCATCATGCTACCTAACTTCAAACTGTACTACAGGATGGTACTGGAACAAAAACAGACACATAGACCAATGGAACAGAATAGAGAGCCCAGAAATAAGACTGCATATCTACAATTATCTGTTCTTTGACAAAGTTTTAAAGTGTTAACAGTTATTTGGAAATTAGCAAGGAATGCATGTTCATTATAAAAACATAAGCAAAAATAAAAATGTATGCATTGTACAAATCAATCTTTTTTCTTTTAAAACAGGGTCTTGCTCTGTCACCCAGGCTAGAGTACAGTGCTGTGATCATGGCTCACTGTAGCTCCCACCTCCTGGGCTCAAGCGATCCTCCTACCTTAGCCTCCTGAGTAGCTGAGACTACAGGCATGAATTACCACATCTGGCTAATTTATTTTTATTCTTGTAGAGGCAGGGGTCTCACTATGTTGCCCCTTATCTCGAACTCCTGGGCTTAAGCAGCTCTTCCATTTTGGCTTCCCAAAGTGCTGGGAATATAGAGGTGAGACACCATACCCAGCCACAAATCAATCTTAAAAGATTATACTCCATGTGATTATTTTTAATATTCTATTAAACTTAATATTTTATTAATATTTAATTTAGAATTCCATTTAGCATTAAATTATTCTCTATGTGTGATTATATTTACTATTCCATATCAACTTCCATAGGATAAATAACTAGTTTATATTTTTAACTAGGTATATATTTTAGAAAAATAGCATCATACTCTGCCCTAAGTTTTGTGTCTTTGAGTATGCCTGTCATCTCTAATGTTAAGTCATGTTGTTCTTTTCACATTTCTGCTGGTGGCAAGGCATTCTATTTGTGTGGATGTACAATCTGCCCCCCATATCTGAGGGTTCTGTATCTAAGGAATCAATACTGGAAAATATTAAAAAACAAAAACAAAAAACAATGCAACAATAAAAATACAAATTTTAAAATATAGTATAACAACTATTTACATAGCATTTACATTGAATTATGTATTACAAGTAATCTAGAGATGATTTAAAGTATGGGAGACTGTGTGTAGTAGGTTATATGCAAATATTGTGCCATTTTATATAAAGGACCTGAGCATCCTCAGATTTTCGCTTCTGTTGGGGGGTCCTGGAACCAATTCCCTCCATGAATACCAAGGGACAGATGACTATACCATAATTTAAATGATCCTATATTGGTTGGCTTTTATATTGTTTATAGTTTCTAACCAATATAATCACTATTATAAATACTATGATATAAAGACCTTTACATATATTAATTTGCTCACTTGGCTGAATACTTCTGTATTAGTCCGTTTTCACATTGCTATAAAGAGTACCACCTAACACTGGGTAATGATAAAGGAAAGAAGTTTAATTGACTCACAGTTCCACAGGCTTAACAGGAAGCAGGGTAGGGGGCTTCAGGAAACTTACAATCACAGCGGAAGGTGAAGCAGAAGCGAGCATGTCTCACGTAGCAGCAGGCAAGAGCGAGCCGGGGAAACTGCCATTTATAAAACCATCATATCTCGTGAGAATTCACTCACTATCACGAGAACAGCATGCGGGAACCGCCCCTGTGATTCAACCACCTTCCAACAGGTCCCTTCCTGGACACCTGGGGATTATAATTGGGATTACAATTCAAGATGAGATGTAGGTGGGAACACAGAACCAAACCATTCAACTTCCATGGGCTAAATGCCAAATTACTAAATCCAAGAATTACTACGCCATTACTAAGGCGCAGGGTAAATGCCCCTGATAGTAATAATTTAAGCATACAATTAGAACAAACCTGTATGGCAGACGCACCTGAATGTGTGTTTCAAGCTAGGGAATCCAGGAGTGGCCAACCCAGAGATTCATTCCTCGTTTATGAGAAACATCTGAGCCCCCGTCCCGTCCCGTTGAACATGGGCCATAAGGAAGGATTGAGGCCCTGAGTTTTTTGTGTTTTTTGGGGGGGCCGGGGGAGGTACCTGAAAGTTGCCAGGTGGAGGTCCTTAAGGGGAAGATGTTAACTGAAAATGCTATATAAACTACACGCTGTTTGCAGGCGGTTGTGTTTTTCCTGCCCAGCCTGCCACCACTGGCTTGGATATAAGGTGGATATCTTGTCCAGCCCAGTGCCACTGGACTCTCTCCCCTGTATATAAGCCCCTAATAAAACCCTGTGTCTTGTTTGCTGGGTTTCTGGCCTCTTGAACCTGGTGTCTTCCCTACTGAGGTTAATAAAGGTTTGGCACAGCAAAAGGTATCATGTAAATACCTTTAAGGATTTTGGCCTGAATTGCAAAATTGCTCTCCCAAAAGGCTGTAGCACTCTTCTCCTACAAGTAGTATATAAGACTGTGTTTCTCCATACCTCCCCCAAGGCTAGCTATTATTCTTGTAATCTTTGCCAGTCTGATAAAAAAATTGATTTGATTTTTTTGTAAGACTTTGGTTACTAATTAAGGATGGACATGTTGGCTTCTTGTTGAGCACTTAGTTATCTCAGCACACAGGAAATTTCTTTTCTTTTTAAATCAAACACAGGATTTGAGGTTCCTGAACACCTGGTATAACAGAAAAGTGGTTGGGCACGGTGGCTCTCGTCTGTAATTCCAGCACTTTGGGAGGCTGAGAGGGGAGGATCACCTGAGGTCAGGAGTTTGAGACAAGCCTGGCCAACGTGGCAAAACCCTGTCTCTACTAAAAATATAAAAATTAGCCTGGCATGGTGGCACACACCTGTAATCCCAGCTATTTGGGAGGCTGAGGCATGAGAATCACTTGAACCCTGGAGGCAGATGTTGCAGTGAGCTGAGATCGCGCCATTGCACTCTAGCCTGGGCGACAGAGAGAGACTCCATCTAAAGATAAACAAATAAATAAATAAATAAATAACAGGCCGGGCGCGGTGGCTCACGCTTGTAATCCCAGCACTTTGGGAGGCCAAGGCGGGCGGATCACGAGGTCAGGAGATCGAGACCACGGTGAAACCCCATCTCTACTAAAAATACAAAAAAAAATTAGCCGGGCGTGGTGGTGGGCGCCTGTAGTCCCAGCTACTCGGAGAGGCTGAGGCAGGAGAATGGCGTGAACCCGGGAGGCAGAGCTTGCAGTGAGCCGAGATTGCACCACTGCACTCCAGCCTGGGTGACAGAGCAAGACTCCGTCTCAAAAAAATAAATAAATAAATAAATAAATAAATAAATAAATAACAGACAATGGTTCCCTCTCATTCTCCCCAATTGATTACAGGACCTAGCAATGTCCTGTAGAGTAAATTCTCCTCCCAGCCTGCCTAAGTGACAGCCTGTTACTCAAGCTGAGCAGGCGGCCCACCTCTCAATACTGCTGCCCAATCCCAGCTGCTCTTTGAAATAGCAACTTGTCTGTAATGGGTAATTTTCAACCCTGGCTGCATATCACCTGGACTAAACATTCTTATTCTTTAATTTAAATTTTTTTTTCTTTTAACAGTCCATGATATATTACTCACATTTTTTAAAAACACAGAGGGAGATTCAGTTAAAAGTCTCCCTATTATCTGTGGCCCCCCATCTGCCCCATTCCCCTCCCTATTATTATTAATTTCTCATGGATCCTTCCAGAGATATAAACAGATATTTAAAAATGCTCTTTTTGGGGACCCATGCCAGAATTTCTGAATCGATTTCTGGGATGAAGAATCTGGAAACTTGAATTTTTTAAAAAACCCACAGTATTGTTGAATTATCGTCAGGGTTTAGAGCAACTTCTTGAGTATATCATTCATTTATGCATTCAACCCACATTTACTGGGCATGTGCTTTTATGTGCCAGACAGTGTGCTGGGTGCCAGGGTGAATCAAACAAAATTGCCAGTCTCATGCAGCTTTGATTATAGTGCAGGGAGAAAGCAGAAAAAACAAACTGTAATTATTGAAAATTGAGAAGTTCTATGATGAAAACTAAAGCAGGATAATGGAAAGTCTTCCAATTGCTTTGATCACAACTTGAATCTCCTTCTTTCTCATTTAACCTTTCTTACCCTCTCCACTGGAGAGCAGGTGAGAGATAGAAAGAAAAAAAGGCAACATTTTTCAGGAAATTGGATTATTCCCAGAGCCCAAATTCAGAACGAGTTTGAAGCTGGTGCCCAGAGTTCTTCCCATGTGGTATTTATTTCTCTTCATTAGCCCTGATTGTTGAATTCTTCATAATGGCTTAGAAATAACGTTAAGAAATGGCAATTTGCTCATTACTCTGAAATAGAATGTCAAATTTCTTCTTTCTCTTCTACAATTCAGTAAAGCCTAGGCTAAAGCATTGTAGGTGCTCCGGGAAGCCCACCTGGCATCTGAGAACTTGTGGGGAGCAGAGGGTGTCTCTTTCAGAGTCAGGATAGCACCTAGTGTCTCCCAGAGGGAAAGGCAGCAGGAGGTCCACTTGCCACTGACACTTGAAAGATTCAATTCTACAAAAGACTAACGTTATCAACATGTGCCAGGCACTGTGTGGTAGGTACCATTATTATCCCACTTAAAAATAAGGAGGAGGCTGGGTGCGGTGGCTCTTACCTGTAATCCTAGCACTTTGGGAGTCGGAGGCAGGTAGATCACTTGAGGTCAGCAGTTCGAGACCAGCCTGGGCAACATGGTGAAAGCCCCATTTCTACTAAAAATACAAAAATTAGCCAGGTGTGGTGGTGGGGGCCTGTAATCCCAGCTACTCAGGAGGCTGAGGCAGGAGAATCTCTTGAACCTGGGAGGCGGAGACTGTAGTGAGCCGAGATCATGCCACTGCACTCCAGCCTGGGTGACAGATTGAGACTCTGTCTCAAAAAAAAACAAAACAAACAAACAAAAAAATTAGGAAACTCAGAGTTAAGCAGCTTATCCAAATCATGCTGCATTCAGACCTAGGTTTGCTAGGTTTGCTGACATCAGTTTGGTATACCCCTACTACCCCTCAAAGTGTTGCCCACAAACTTAAATGAAACAATCTATCCATTACGTTCTCCAGAATGGAAGCTGCCTTGTGTTTTTTTGATGTTTTTTGTTGTTGTTGTTGTTGTTGTTGTTTTTTGAGACGGAGTCTAGCTCTATCACCTAGGCTGGAGTGCAATGGCGTGATCTCGGCTCACTGCAAGCTCCATCTCCCGGGTTCACACCATTCTCCTGCCTCAGCCTCCCGAGTAGCTGGGACTACAGGTGCCCGCCACTACGCCCGGCTAATTTTTTTTGTATTTTTAGTAGAGATGGGGTTTCACCATGTTAGCCAGGATGGTCTCGATCTCCCGACCTCGTGATCCACCCGCCTCGGCCTCCCAAAGTGCTGGGCCTTGTTGTTTTTAACTGGCTAGACTCACCTAAATCTGACAGCTACAGACTCACATCCACCGTTTTTTTTTTTTTTTTTTTGGAACCAAACTGATGAGAAGAAAGGAGGCAGAGGAGCATAAAACCATGTGGTAAAGCCTGGAATTAGCCTGCCTGTTGCAAGCTGGGGCCCAGAGTGCCCCATCTGATACCCGTGGGCCACACTGTGAGAAGTTCCTGAGTCAGCTTCCATTGTTAGTGCTCAGAAACTTGCTCATTTTCTCCTCCATGTAACCATGAGTCACAGGAGGACTTACTCCTGTTACTATAGCGTCAGGCACAGAGGAGGTACCAAATGTGGAATGAATGAAGACATGACAGAATGAGCTGCCTCCCCTTCCCAGCTGCCTCTTTCAGGCTGGACCCAATCTGTGTGTCTTCAACTGCTATTCATTTTGCATTTATCCTTGCCAGATCCTATCCTGGACACTTCGGGTATATTTTCACACTTAATTCTCACACCAGTCACTGGGATAGGAGATATTAGCCCACTTTACAGATGAGGAAAGTGAGGCCTACAGTGCTTATGTGACGTCTGCACTGTTTGGAAACAGCTGGGGTAATTCTGGCAGCCCCAGTTCTGCTCCCTCCTCTTCCTTCCCCATCAGCCTTCCCTAAGGCCTCAGCAGACCTACAACCCAAATCCAATCTCTCCTCTTTAGCTGTGTCCCACTGTTACAGTTGCTGGTTTCTTCAAAGGGTTGTTTTTGTTTTGGTTTGTTTTAGAGATGGGATCTTGTTATATGGCTCAGGCTGAACTCTTGGGTTCAAGCCAATTCTCCCACCTCTTCCTCCTGAATAGCTGGAACTACAGGCATGCACCACCATATCTGGCTGGGGTGGTTTCTTTCAGGATCTTAATTCCTAATAACCAATAGATTTTAAACTGGCAGTGTCCCCAGGGCTGCTATTGGGCAATAAGCTTTTGCACCAACTCTATTTTGCATATTTAATGTGCAGACAAATCACATGGGGATAATGTTGAAATATAGGTTCTGATGCATTGGACTGGAGCAGGATCCCAGATTCTGCATTTCTAGTACACTCCCAGGTGAGGAGAAGCTGCCTGTCTGTGGACCACACTTGAGTAGCGACAAGGCACTAATTCTCATTAGGCCCTGGCCCAGAAACAAATGTGTTCTGTTCCTCATTGTTAAAAGTTAAATTGTGTCCCTCCAAAAAGGTTATGTTGAAGTCCTAACCTTCAGGAATCAGAATGTGACCTTATTTGGAAATAAAGTATTTGCAATGTAATTAGCTAAATTGAAATAAGGTCATCCTGGAGTAGTGTGGGCCCCTAATTAATTGAATAACACTGGTGTCCTTGAAAGACGAACTCATGTGAAGACAGACACTGGGAGAACACCATGCAAAGATAGAGGCAGAGATTGGAGTGAAGCATCTACAAGAAAACGAACATCAAGGACTGGCAGCTGCCACTAGAAACTGAAAGAGAGGGCTAGAAGACTCTCCCACAGGGAACCAACCCTACCAACACCTTGATGTTGGTCTTCTGGCCTCTAGAACCATGAGACAGTGTCTTTCTACTGTTTTAAGCCAGCCAGTTGGTGGTACTTTGTTACGACAGCCACAGGAAACCAATACACATGTGAGCCCTAAGAAAATAAAAATGAGCCAAGAATGAGAAAGTAAAAATCTGCCTAAGGGATTGCAGAGATTTTGTCAAAGAATACAAAAGTTTCAGTTACACAGGAGGAATAAGTTTAAGAGATCTATTGTACAATATGGTGACTATAGTTAAGAACAATGTATTTCATACTTGAAAATTGTGAAGAAAGTACATTTTAAGTGTCCTTGTCACAAATAAATGGTATGGGGTTAATGCATGTGCTAATTAGTTCAATTTAGCCATTCCACAATGTGTACGTATTTTGAAACATGTTGTACACCATAAATATGTATAATTTTTGTCAATTTTAAAATGAGATTTGTGGGAATAAAAAGATACATGTTAAAAATTAAATATAAATTTAAAAATTCTGCCTAGCCATTCATCAGACTAAACACAGATCAGGCAGAATAAGGCAATTAAGACAACAGAAAAAGATAAGACAGAGAAGAATGCCAGCACAGATACAGTCAACAGCCGTGTGGATAGGAGACACTATTTCTCCCCAGGAGCCACAACATGTCATAGCAAAGCCTTCTCTGTGACTGTTACTTTCTTACTCACTGAGGGACTGTGTGCTCTAAAATCATGGACTATTAGAAACATCACCATCTGAAATCATTTCAGTAAGAATGAGATAGCCCACTCTGGCCTGGAGGATCCAAGTCACTTTGACACAATAAAGCAGCATGGATTTCCAACTCCATTACAGAGTTTCAGATAAGGAGTTTCTAGACACAACGTTTCATGTCTACCTTCACTTGGTAGTTTCCAAGGAAACAGCAGCCTGCCTCCACTTTGCTGTTCAGAACTGATGGTCCCTTTATACACAGCCTTGATTCGTTTTGTGCTTGTAAAAACTCCGCTTCATTTCAGCTCTCCCTGACCTCCATACTTTCCCCAAATCCTAGGATAACTCCACCTTCCTTTGTTTGGTGAGACTCTCCGTGATTCTGTGGTGTGTGATCTCCCTCATTACAATGTGTCAATAAATCTGATTCTGTCAGACTACGTGGTTGTCCCTGATGGTCTTAGGCTGGTTGGGCTGGGACACACTAATTTGATTTCCAGGGCTTACTATGTAGTAATGGCATCTTACAGCCGGGAACATCAGAAGGACCAGCTGTTAATGAGCTTGGAATTCTACCTCTTAGTTCTTTTCTTCTGATCCCACCTTTTTTCTCCTTTTCACTTCCATCTGAACCTTTATTTTCCATAGATTCATTTCTAGTCCGAAATCACTGCATCTTCCATCCCTCCATTCTAGGAAAAGTCATGGAGTGACCGAATTTAAGATCTGCCAGTCACTGGCAGCTTACTTACAACTTCTAATCGTCAGTTTCAATGTGTGTAGAATGGGAATAATAGTACTCAACTCAGCAGGTGGTTGGAAAGATTAAATGAGATAATCCACAAATAGCACTTAGCGTGAGGCCTAGTGCATAGCGTGCATCCTATATTAGCTGTCATTATGTTGTTGTTAACATAGGACAGGCCCACAGGAACTGGTTCTGCCCTCTTTTATGCTCTTTTCTTCTACTCCCATGGTAAGACATTTGTCCCCCTTCCAGAGAGAAGACAAGCTCCACCCCTCAGAGAGTCCTCCCACTCCTCAGAGAGTCCCAGCACCCATCAGCCCTGCCTGAAAATGACCCAGCAGAATTTCTCCAAGTAAGATTCAGGGACTGGGGGCAGTGGCTCACACCTGTAATCCCAGCACTTTGGGAGGCCGAGGCAGGAGGATCACCTGAGGTCAGGAGTTCAAGACCAGCCCCTGGCCAACATGGTGAAACCCCGTCTCTACTAAAAATGCAAAAATTAGCCGGGCATGGTGGTGCATGCCTGTAGTCTCAGCTACTCAGCAGGCTGAGGAAGGAGAATTGCTTGAACCCAGGAGGCGGAGGTTGCAGTGAGCCGATATCATGCCACTGCACTCCAGGCTGGGCAACAGAGAGAGACTCCATCTCAAAAAAAAAAAAAAAAAAAAAAAAAGATTCTGCAATCACCTACATTAGCATTAAATGACAGAACTTGTCAAAAATGTACATTTCTGGACCATGGAGTCAAGTCCTCTAGGTCCAAGATGAAAGTAAACAGTAAGGGCCCTTGGGAACAAGGCTGGAAGGGTCTTTGAGACCAAATTACTAGGACAGATAACACTCATCACCCACCATTGTCCATTCCTTCACTCAAACAATATGGCACGAGCCCATCCTGAGCACTGCATTGTGCATGACTCAGACACACAGGGAGGTCAAGATAAGAGGGCCCTTATCCTAATGGGGTTTATAGTCCAGTGGAGAAGAGAGAGCAATAAGCAGTCAACATACAGGGGCTGGGTGCAGAGTGCACAGAGAAGAAATGCACAGGACTGTGAGAGACAGATGAGGGGCACTCAATTCACGTGGTATGAGGGGGTCACAAGGCTTCCTGGAGTAAGTAGCATCTGACCAGAGCCCTGCACTCTGAGCATTACCCAGACGGAGGTGGGGAGGGCATTCCAGGCAGCGGGAGCGGTCTGTGAAAAAGCTAGGGAGAAAGAACAGGTTTGAAGAATTGCACATGGCTTTGCATGAGGACCACAGAGTGCTAGGGATAAGAGAGGTGAGCCTCGCAGCTGCCCAGCAAGCAGCACCAGATGGGGAAAAGGCTTGCAGACCAAGACACATAATGTCCTGGGCTTTAGTCTATAGAGAAGCTTAAAATGGGGGTGGGGGTGATGTGTAAATCTGATTTACATTTTCAAAAGATCACCCTGGATACTGTAGAAAATGAATTAGAGGGGAGCAAGGACGAGTGCCTTTAGAAGGCTATTGCATGGTAGAGGGGAGAGATGGTGGATTGCACTACAGTAATACCAGTGAGGACGAGAAGAATGCATAGATTTCAGAGCATTTGGAAGCTCTGGCCAACAGGACTTGATTATTAATGAGAGGTGCAGAGTGTGTGTGTGTGTGCACGTGTGTGTGTGTGTGTGTGTGTATGTGTGTGGTGTTTGGGTGGGGTGGTGCTAGGTGCAAGGGCATGAAGCCTGAGTTTATAAAGGGAGTGTCTGCTGTCACAGGGGTTCTGAGGAAAGGGCTGTAGCTCTGCTCCCCTTCGTGCCATGCCTTGCTCCCACCAACAGCTGCTTCTTTCTACCTGGACAACAGATGCCTGAACATCCTAGGACCTATCCTCTTTTTAGAGATTATAAGGTTGTGTTGTAATAATCCATCGTGTGTCTGCCTTCTCTGATTGAGCTGTGAATTTCTTACAGCAGGGACTGGGGCTGGGAGAAGTACTGACATAGCACTCACTAAGTTCAGTCTTCAGACTGCTAAATTGGGGGTTAGGACTGAACATGTAAATTCTGGGTCCCCAACTCCAGACTTCTAGAATCAGATTCACTTGAAGTAGGGCCCAGGAATCTGCCTGTTAATCAACACCCCAGGTCTATCTGAAGCTTAAGAAGTTTAAGATTGTGCTTGTTACATGCCAAGAAAGATTCCTTTGGACTATAAAGGGAGATCCCTTGGACTATAAAGTCAAGAGGATATACAGTAAAGAGGACAAGCTCTGGAGTCAGCCTGAGACCTAGATCAGATCTTCACTGAACCTCAGTGCTCCCATCTCTAGACCGGGGTACTATGCCCACTCCTCAAGGATAAGTGGGCTACTGTAATCCGTGAAGCACAGGATGTGGCACAAGGCACCCACTCAATGAACACTGGTTGAATAAACTTGCAAAAGACGGTGACCGCAGCATGCAAGCAGATTTGTTTGCATTTTCATCTCAGATTTCTTTTGCTACTTCATAGTCACTAAACACCAGTTTGACTTGAACAGCAGTTACATGCTAATGACAAAAAGCAGTGGAGTGCTGGTTCTCAGAAACCTGAGAATCCACTGGCTCTGTTAAAATGAAATTCTACTGAGTTGACCACAAGGACATTTCCTTGTCCCCAGAAAAAGACTCACCTAAATTAAGTTGCAGTGTAACCTCTTCCAAATGTTGCCCAGACTGAGGAGTGCTTTCATACTATTCCTTTATCCAACTCTCTTTCCATCTGGCCTCTTCGTAAAATTATTCCTCCGTTGTTTCAGAATTAAAATGACACCTTCTTAGAATTCCAGCATGCTACTTCTCAGTGGAAAGTGTGGTATATCCGAGGCAGTGGGCTTGGGAGTCCGTTGGGAGGCCTGATTTGGAAGGCCAGCTCCAGCAGTTATAAGCCGAGCAACCCTGAGCAAGTCACATAACTCTTCTAAGCCTTGATGATAATCTCTGTAAAGTGGGTATGACAATAATTCCCACATTATAGGGCTATTATGAGGATTAAGTCATCCTTGCCCAGCCCTTAGAATGAAGGTTAGCACAGAGTAAGCACGTAGGTTGGCTGTTTTCAGATGTATTCAGTGGCAGATATGTGGCTGGTCCCTGAATCTCTCGGCTTTGTAGTCTTATATGCTCTTTAGCTCCACTCAGTGAGGCCTGTCTCTCCCTCTCTCTCAGGTCCAGTTTCCTTGTTCAAGTCATAATCAAACCTACCTCAAAAACAAGAAGAGAAGAAAATTGTCCCCACTAGAGTGTTATTAAAGTGTCACCCTGAAATAATGAAATTCAGAAAATATGATGAAGTATTGAGTTTATTTCAGCACAAAGCTTGAGGATAGCCACTTGGGAAACAGACTCCAAAGGAATGGGGTCAGTGCTCCAAAGTGGAGAAGTTAAGGTTTCACTCATAAGGCAGAAACAGAGAAGTGTAGTAGGGTTACAACATTTTCCATGCAAGGTCAGTACATAGGACAGTGATTTGATTGGTTACAGCTTGTTGCGTGCCAAGGAAGTTTCCTTTAACATTCCATAAGGAGGGGTAATGGCCTGGAAAGGTCTTAACTCTGGCACCATTCGGTCCTTCCGAATCATTTACAGGAAAAAGCAGAAGTTGCAGCTGCATGCTATACGACTCAGGTCACATGGCCGCATTGCTCTCAAGGCTCAACATAATTTAAAGTTCCACCAGATTTAGGTTTGAATTATTTAATTTCACAACAGAAAGTAGCTTTTCCTCTGACCTTTTCTGGAAGAATTCATAGTTTCCTAAATTCCAGCCCAAAACTTATCTAAATCCTTCCAAACATATCTCCATGAATCAGCCAAATTCCTCAATAGGAAGGAAGCTTTTAAAAATAAAAATTAGACCAATTGACTGGGCATAATGAATAATAGAAGTGATAGAAGGAAGTTATAATACTCATCCTTCCACTCCTAATTTCTGCCCAGGGTTCACGGCAAAGCAGCTTTGTGGCCCGGGCATTTTGTAAAATGGCTGTGGCTAGTAGCAGAATGCACTTTGTGGCTCCTGCTGGACTAGGACTAGGCTGTCCTGAGCATCTGCAATTAAAATCAGAGCACTTGGGTAGAGTCTGAAGTCTGTCTCAACAGGAGGACAGTATGCCAGCTATAGCTGCTCCCTTCTCTGGGGCTCATCTCCTTAGAACAGTGGTTCTCAAACTTTGCTGCATGTTGGAATCCCCACGTTGGAAGATGGGGAGTTTTGATAAATCTTAATGCCCAGGCGAATTACTTAAAGAGGATACAAACAAATAGAAGAACATTCCATGCTCATGGGTTGGAAGAATGAATATTGTGAAAATGGTCATACTGCCCAAGGTAATTTATAGATTCAATGCCATCCCCATCAAGCTACCAATGACTTTCTTCACAGAATTGGAAAAAACTACTTTCAAGTTCATATGGAACCAAAAAACAGCCCGCATCGCCAAGTCAATCCTAAGCCAAAAGGACAAAGCTGGAGGCATCACGCTACCTGACTTCAAACTATACTACAAGGCTACAGTAACAAAAACAGCATGGTACTGGTACCAAAACAGAGATATAGATCAATGGAGCAGAACAGAGCCCTCAGAAATAACGCTGCATATCTACAACTATCTGATCTTTGACAAACCTGACAAAAACAAGCAATGGGGAAAGGATTCCCTATTTAATAAATGATGCTGGGAAAACTGGCTAGCCATATGTAGAAAGCTGAAACTGGATCCCTTCCTTACACCTTATACAAAAATTAATTCAAGAGGGATTAAAGACTTACATGTTAGACCTAAAACCATAAAAACCCTAGAAGAAAACCTAGGCATTACCATTCAGGACATAGGCATGGGCAAGGACTTCATGTCTAAAACACCAAAAGCAATGGCAACAAAAGCCAAAATTGACAAATGGGATCTAATTAAACTCAAGAGCTTCTGCACAGCAAAAGAAACTACCATCAGAGTGAACAGGCAACCTACAGAATGGGAGAAAATTTTTGCAACCTACTCATCTGACAAAGGGCTAATATCCAGAATCTACAATGAACTCAAACAAATTTACAAGAAAAAAACAAACAACCCCATCAAAAAGTGGGAGAAGGACATGAACAGACACTTCTCAAAAGAAGACATTTATGCAGCCAAAAAACACATGAAGAAATGCTCATCATCACTGGCCATCAGAGAAATGCAAATCAAAACCACAGTGAGATACCATCCTCTCCTGCTGGAGAGGATGTGGAGAAATAGGAACACTTTTACACTGTTGATGGGACTGTAAACTAGTTCAACCATTGTGGAAGTCAGTGTGGCGACTCCTCAGGGATCTAGAACTAGAAATACCATTTGACCCAGCCATCCCATTACAGGGTATATACCCAAAGGACTATAAATCATGCTGCTATAAAGACACATGCACACGTATGTTTATTGCGGCACTATTCACAATAGCAAAGACTTGGAACCAACCCAAATGTCCATCAATGATAGACTGGATTAAGAAAATGTGGCACATATACACCATGGTATACTATGCAGCCATAAAAAATGATGAGTTCATGTCCTTTGTAGGGACATGGATGAAGCTGGAAACCATCATTCTCAGCAAACTATCGCAAGGACGAAAAACCAAACACTGCATGTTCTCACTCACAGGTGGGAATTGAACAATGAGAACACATGGACACAGGAAGGGGAACATCACACTCCAGGGACTGTCGTGGGGTGGGGGGAGGGGGGAGAGATAGCATTAGGAGATATACCTAATGCTAAATGATGAGTTAATGGGTGCAGCACACCAACATGGCACCTGTATACATATGTAACAAACCTGCACATTGTGCACATGTACCCTAAAACTTAAAGTATAATAATAATAAAATTTAAAAAGCGCCACTGCACTCCAGCCTGGGCGACAGAGTGAGACTCTGTCTCAAAAAAAAAAAAAAAAAAAAAAAGAAAAAAAAGAATTTCTGACTCGGGGTGGGGAGAGGGTGGGGTGGGGATATGTAGGACTCAAGCATCAGTAATAGTGTTTCAAACTTTAATGTGCATATAAATTACTTTGTTAAAAATTGTTTCAGCATTGAATACAGATTCAGATTCAATGGTCTGGGTTGAGGAAAGCGATTCTACATTTCCAACAAGCTCCCAGGTGAGTCTTCACTGCTGGTCTAAGGAGCAGAATTTGGGTAGCAAAGTCTTAGATAGTTCCTCCTCCTACCACATCCTGTACATCAAAATTAGTGCCTGACCCTCACCGGTCCATTGCCCAAGGTTGTAACATCAGAGATGAAGGGCTTTTCATTAGTTCATTTATTCCCAGGACCCAGTCTGAAGAAAGTGAGCTAATTATTATGGATTTATCTGCATTATCTTGTTTAAGGAGAAGACACTTAGAAAAATGGGAATTGAAATTTGTTCTTGCCATCAGATCTTGCTGAGCAATAAAACACCATTATCCTTATACTCATTATTACAGAACTTTCCATTTTGAGCTTCTCCTTTCCTCCAGCTCCCAGCTCCTGTAATAATATTCTTTAAGGACTTGCCCACATGGAGCAAAGCCAAATGGTACAATGGTTCAGGACAGGTCACTAAGGGCCAAATGGTGTGTGCTTAAATTCTGGCCCTACCACTTAGTGGCTGTGTGAACACGGACAATTTATTTAACCTCTCTGTGCCTCAGCTTTCCCATCTGCAAATTGGAAGTTATAGTAAGTAAATGAATATATCTACAAATAAGGGCTAAATTCTGTCACTAGAACCTTATGTGAATTAACTCTCTTAGTCCTTATAATAATTTTACCAGGTTAACTTATCATCCCCATTTTGTAGATGGGTTGAGGATTTTGCTTGAGGTCACACAGCCAGGAGTTAAGACCAGGTGGCCTGGCTCCAATACTCATCCTGTTAACTACCAAGATGGACTGTCTGTCACATGTAGCAGCTAGAACTATGACAGTGGCCTGCTAACTCCCAGGAAGGGGCTCCAGGACAGGGTCGTACTTCAATTGTCTGCCATAGTCAGCCACAATCCCTCAATCTCACAGTCCCCCTGCAGTCTCACATAAGGCCCTAACACCTACACAGCCAGTGTGCAAAGAACATGCTCCACCACCCACCTTCCATGGGCTGACAACTGGACCATCTCAGGCAAGGTCTTTTGCATCAGTTCAATTCAATGAATCATCCACATGGCTGTTCACTTTCAGAGCACATTCTAAACACTGCTCTGAGTCAGCCTCCTGTGCTCAGTTTTGGAGGTGCTCAGATGAATTCAAACAAGCCCCTGCTTTAGGGAGCTCAGAGGGGCCTCGGGGAGGAGACAGATGTGTGAGCAATGCTTATGGTAACTCTCAGGAAGTGTTTAAAAGGGGAAATGAGGCCAGGTGTGGTGGCTAACGCCTAAAATCCCAGAATTTTGTGAGACCGAGGTAGGCAGATTACCTGAGGTCAGGAGTTTGAGACCAGCCTGGCCCACATGGTGAAACCCTGTCTCTACTAAAAATACAAAATAATAATAATAATAATGAGCTGGGCGTGGTGGCACATGCCTGTAGTCCCAGCTATTCAGGAGGCTGAGGCAGGAGAATCGCTTGAACCCCAGAGGCAGAGGTTGCAGTGAGCTGAAATCGCACTACTGCACTCCAGCCTGGGTGACAGAGTGAGACTCTGTCTCAAAAAAAAATAAAAAATAAAATAAAAATAAAAAGGGGTAATGAGCAAAGAGAGAAAAGCTCTGGCTGGGGACATCAGGGAATGCTTTTAAGAGGTAACATATAAGCTCAAGAATTATCAGGCAAATTAATGAATTAATCAGTTCACTGATAACACAGTGCCTTGGTGCTAAAGATACAAGAGTATACTGGATACTTTCTGTTTCCTCCTCCAGATCTGTTGACTACTTCTCCCGCCTGCTCTGTGCCCCCAGGAAGCTGACCCAGATGGACTACATTAGTAGGCTGCTTTGCCCTCTGACTTCAGGTTGTGTATGGCCAGGGAGAGGCATCAAGAGGAGATTAGCAGGTGGAAGAAGAATGAAGTTGGGTATTTATTCCCTAGAGCATGGCTCTACAGGGTTGCCTACGGTTGATTGCATTCCTCCACCCAAGGCGTTGGCTCCTGTTGGGTGCCCCTCTCTACAGCTCTTCCTTAGAGTTCTAGATTCCTTCACTTGTCCTTTCAGACCTATAAGGAGGCTTCCTGCAGGGATTAAAAATTCTCCAGATGGAGTAAGAAAAAAAGCCATTACTTATTTATTCAATCAATGCATATTTATTGAACATTCAGATATCAGACCCATTTGAATGAAATGCTGAGCTTGGAAGTTTTAAAAATGGTGGGAAAAGGGGGAAGGAATAAGTCAGAAACAGAGGGGTCGTCAACAAGGACAGGTGAGGGTTAAGAGCTGCATGGACATCTGTTTGTTCACCTTTCCCCCCTCCCCCTTCTTTCCTGTTTGAGTACATTCCATGTGGATCAGGTGGAACCAAGCACCCTTCACCCTATTCCCACCCTGTCCCCAAAGAGATAGGCAAATGATCCAGGCTCATCTAATCAGAATACAGCATTCTCCAGGCTACAGAGATGAGTTTAAAGACCCATGCAAGGCCAGTCGGAGTCCTTCAACAAGATCTGATAAAGGGATACTGGGAGAGAGGGGAAGCTAGTATTTAATAACACCAGGTACCAGGTACTATTTTCCAAAGCATCGTTGGATATTTCTTCACAATGTCTTTTCAAAATGGATGTTTACTATCCTCATTTTACAAATGAGAAGACTAAGACTTAGGGAGGTTAAACATCTTGCCCAAAAACACAGAGCTAGAAAATGGCAGAGCCAGGATTCCACAGTCCAAACATTGCCTTTACTCTGTTGTTCAGAATACAATCATCGCCACAAAAGATATACCATTGAGTAATGTGGCAATTACTTTCCTTAAATTCAAATCAAACCAATACCCAGCCCGGGAACCGGGAATGCTCACAGAGAAGAGAAATCCGAAGTGGAGGCAAGTCAAGGCCTTTAAAAATCCAGGTATCAAGGGGAGGACAGGTGGGGAAGCAACATGTCCCCGGATCTAGGGACTGTTGGATGACACAGATTGCTGGCTAGTAGATCACTGGCCAAAGAGTCAGGAGCCTTAAGCCTCATTTTGTGCACTCTTTTCAAATTCCTAGGACATCCTTCCCCAGAGCAGGGATGGAGGAAACAGGGGAGAGAACCAAAGACCATGAAGAGTTTTGAGAAAGGCTGTCCTGATGCTCCCATCATGCTGCTGATGTCAGCCTAAAACATCTTGGTGTGCCAGGAAGTAAGGAAGTCCTTGAAGAATGATGGAAATTTGTCAAAAGAACATAGAAGACAGCTTGAAGAGGCTACTACAGGCCAGTTCTGGGACAATTTGAGCATCACAATAAACAGCAATAGTAGTGAATTATTAAACCATACAGTAAAATAAGAACCTGGCTGGGTGCGATGGCTCACACCTATAATCCACTGAGGTGGGCAGATCACGAGGTAAGGAGATCAAGACCATCCTGGCCAACATGGTGAAAACTCGTCTCTACTAAAAATAAAAAAATTAGCCAGGCATGGTGACATGCTCCTGTAGTCCCAGCTACTTGGGAGGCTGAGGCAGGAGAATTTCTTGAACCTGGGAGGCGGAGGCTGCAGTGAGCTGAGATCACACCACTGTACTCCAGCCCCCGTGACAGAGAAGACTCCATCTCAAAAACAAACAAACAAACAAACAAAAAACAGAACCCATGAGTCCATACTGATACGTGGATAATATGGGAGAAGGAAACTCTATTTCTTAAATTAGAATACCAACGAATAAATGTAGAAGGAATGATGGAAATAGAAAACCATCACTTGGCAACTATCATAATAATAATAATTGATTCAAGCATCCATTGATAACGGATGTTAAAACTAGTGGGTGAAAAATTTAATGATTAAGAAGGTATTTCTATAGCCTCAAAGGCCCTCTGTCAAAAGATAATAATTAATTATAAAGGGGAAAATAGTAACTTTATAGTGAAGAAAATAACATCACCTTAACCAAAGTTAACATCATCAGTAATGGGAGAGATGAACATTGTGTGCCTCCTGAAATCATTCACTAAAATGAGCGCAATGTACTTTTATAATATTCCTGCCAAAAATCCATAACCTGAATCTAATCATCTGAGAAACTCAAGTCACACTGAGGGGCATTATGCTAAATGACTCATACTTTTCAAAAATGTCAATGTCATTAATGACAAAGGAAGAACTAGAACTATTCAAGATGAAAAGAGGTCAAAGAGACATGAAACTGGATACAACACATCATCCAGGACTTACTCTTTCTATAAAGGGGAGTATTGGACAATTGGTGAAAAATAGACAGAGAGATAGATACCAGATTGGAATATGCATAAGAGCTATACATTAGATAATAGTGTTCTGTCCATTTTAATGTTCATAAATTGATAATTTTACTGTGATTCTGTAAGAGAATAATCCTTGTTTTTAGAAAATACATACTAAAACATGTAGGGGTAAAAGGACACCATGTTTGCAACTTTCAAACATTTTAGAAATAAAATAATGTGTGTGTTTGTGTTTGTGTGTTCTGTGTGTCTAGTGAAAGAGAAATCAAATGAAGAAAAATGCTAATACCTGGGGAATCTGGATAAAGAATATACAAGAATTATTTGTATTATTCTTGCAACTTTGCTACAAGTTTTAGATTGGGTCAAAATAAAGAGATTTTTAAAAATAGAAAGTAAGCATTCAGCAGGGGGATCTGATCTAGACCATGCTATCTGGAAAAGGTTCTCAGGGAAAGTAACTTTGAAGCTAATACCCACTGTCATTGTCTTGTGATCGTCCAGTTATGTCCTCCTTTAAAGGCAGGAACTTTGTTGATTCTTCTCACACTGTGTTTTCAGTTCCCAGTACTGTGCCTCAACAAGTATTGATTGATTGATCGATTGGTTGGTTGGTTGGTGGGATGTATAGACAAGACATAATCTCAAACTTCAAGAAATCTATAAGAGAATTCACTAAAAGGCACAAAAAGATAAATTTCACACATCTTAGGAAAAGAATTATAGTTTCTGACCCAACATTTCTATTTTTAAAAAATAATTCCAATATTTTACAAAAATTAGCTGGGCATGGTGACGGGCATCTGTAATCCCAGCTACTGGGGAGGCTAAGGCAGGAGAATTGCTTGAACCCAGGGCACAGAGGCTGCAGTGAGCTGAGATCGCGCCACTGCATTCCAGCCTGGGCAACAAGAGCAAAACTCCGCCTCAATAATAATAATAATAATAATTCCAATTTTTGTTTGAGATTCAGTGGGTACATGTACAGGTTTGTTACATGGGTGTATCGTGTGATGCTGAGGCTTGGGGTACAACTGACCTTATCACCCACCCAGGTAGTGAGCATAGTACCCAACAGTTTTTAATCCTTTCCCTGCTCCTTCCAACCCCCCTCTACTAGTCCCCAGGGTCTATTGTTGCCATCTTTATGTCCCTGAGTACCTAATGTTTAGCTATCACTTATAAGTAAGAACATGTGGTATTTGGTTTTCTGTTCCTGCATTAATTTGCTTAGGAATTAGCTGCATCCATGTTGCTGCAAAGGACATAATTTCATTCTTTATATGGCTGCATAGTATTCCATGGTGTATATGTGCCACATTTTCTTTATTCAATTCACCACTGATGGGAACTTAAGTTGATTCCATGTCTTCACTATTGTGAATAGTGCTGCAATGAAAATACAAGTGCATGTGTCTTTTGGGTAGAATGGTTTATTTTCTTTTGGATATGTACCCAGTAATGGGATTGCTGGGTCAAATGGTATTAAGAGTTCTGGTATAAGTTCTTTGAGAAATATCCTAACTGCTTTCCACAGTGACTGAAATAATTTACATTCCCACCAACAGTGTTTAAGTGTTTCCTTTTCTCCACAGCCTCACCAGTATCTGTTGTTGTTGTTTTTGACTTTTAAACAATAGCCATTCTTATTGGTGTGAGATGGTATCTCATTGTGGTTTTGATTTGCATTCCTCTGATGATTAGTGATATTGAGCATTTCTGCATATGTTTGGTGGCCACTTGTATGTCTTCCTTTAAAAAGTGTCTGTTCATGTCTTTTGCCCACTTTTTAATGGGGTTATTTGTTTTTTGCTTGTTGAATTGTTTAGGTTCCTTATAAGTTTTGGATATTAGACCTTTATTAGATGCAGAGTTTGCAGATATTTTCTCCCATTCTGTACGTTGTCTTTTACTCTATCAATAGTTTCTTTTCCTGTGCAACACTCTTTAGTTTAATTAGGTCCCGCTTGTCAATTTTTGGTTTTATTGCAATTGCTTTTAAGGACTTAGCCACAAATTATTTCCCAATGCCAGTGTTCAGAATGGTGTTTCCTAGGTTTTCTTTTAAGATTCTTATAGTTTGAGGTCTTACATTTGAAATCTTTAATCTGGCCAGGTGCGGTGGCTCACATCTGTAATCCCAGCACTTTGGGAGGCCAAGATGGGCAGATCACCTGAGGTCAGGAGTTCGAGCCCAGCCTGACCAACATGGTGAAACCCTGTCTCTACTAAAAATACAAAAATTAGCTGGACATGGTGGCAGGCACCTGTAATCTCAGCTACTTAGGAGGCTGAGGCAGAAGAATTGCTTGAACCCAGGAGGCAGAGGTTGCAGTGGGCCGAGATGGCGCAACTGCACTCCAGCCTGGGTGTCAGGGTGAGACTCAGTCTCAAAAAAATAAAATAAAATAAAATCTTTAATCCATCTTGAGCTAATTTTTGTACATGGTGAAAGTTAGAGATCTACTTTTTATTCTTCTGCATATGGCTAGCCAGCTATCCCAGCATCATTTATGAAATAGAGAGTCCTTTCTCCATTGCTTGTTATTGTTGACTTTGTTGAAGATCAGATGGTTGAAGGTATGTGGCTTTATTTCTGGCTTCTCTATTCTGTTTCATTAGTCTATGTGTCTATTTTTGTATCAGTGCCATGTTGTTTTGGTTACCGTAGCTTTGGTACAGTTTAATTTTGGGTAATTTGATGCCTCAGGCTTTGTTCTTTTTGTTTAGGATTGCCTTGGCTATTTGGTTCTTTCTTGGTTCCATATGAATTTTAGAACAGTTTATTCTAATTCTGTGAAAAATGACATTGGTAAGTTGATAGGAACAGTGTTGAATCTGTAAATTGCTTTGGGCAGTATGACCATTTTAATGATATTGATTCTTTCAATCTATGAGCATGGAATATTTTTCCATTTGTTTGTGTCATTTATGATTTCTTTCAGCAGTGTTTTGTAGTTCTCTTGCCTTGATGCTCTAGCTAGGACTTCCAATTCTATTTTTTAGAGTCTATCCTAAAAATATTTCAAAATATTTGGCTAAAAGAATGTTTATTACGACATTTTTTAAAAGAGCACATATTTTAAGTCAATATGATTTCTAATAGTAACAGCTTGATTAAATAACGTTTGGTCCCTTTATGATGAAATGGTACACAGTCATCAAAATTGCCCCCCAGGCAGATGGAACAGCACGTGAAAAGGCCTGGAGAAGTATCTTCCAGATTCTGAAAGATTTTTAAATTTTAATTTATTAGTTTTGAGATAGAATCTGGCTCTGTCACCCAGGCTCGAGTGAAGTGGTGTGATCTCAGCTCACTGCAACCTCCACCTCCCGGGTTCAAGTGATTCTCCTGCCTCAGCCTCCCAAGTAGCTGTGATTACAGGTGCCCACCACCACGCCTAGCTAATCTTTGTATTTTTAGTGGACACAGGGTTTCACCATGTTGGCTAGGCTGGTCTCGAACTACTGACCTCAGGTGATCCACCTGCCTCAGCCTCCCAAAGTGCCGGGATTACAGACATGAGCCACCACCCCCGGCCTGAGATTCCAAGGGATTTTAAAAGCCATAATTATAAGTTTAAACTCACTTCTGAGAGCAACCAGGAGCTTTGAGGATTTTAAGCAAAGGAGTAACACTGGCTACAAAACATACACGAGATAGGGCAGAAAGGGGACTGAGCCAGAGAGACTACTTACAAGCTGTTGCCATTGTCCATGTGAGAAACACTGAGCCAAAGGATTGCAGTGGGGTAGAAAGAAGTGGATAAATCCCAGAATTGTTCGTATTTAGAACTGCTGAAATTTGCTTACCAATTACATGTGGATGCTGAAGATGCATTACACACATTGTCTTTGCTCTGTGTCCCCCAAATACTTTAAATGCTCCATTAACTCATGGATAGTTTCCATCAGTGTTACCCTTGCCTTCCCAGAGCAGAAAGAAAATCTACATTCCCCAGCCTCCCTCACAGCTTGGGGGCAGAAATGAGCCTGATTCAACTAGCCAGATGTACCAGTATGAGAATTCCATCCAGAAGTAACCTATGCAGGGACACAGGCTGGACAGGGGGCATCCATTTTGCTTATACAGGGGACAGCAAAAGCCGTGTGATTTCTCATCTCAGGGACAACTGCATCGACGTGAATGGGACAAATCTGCATGTGGACCTGGGAGCTTAGCCTAGAGCTCAGATGTCTACCCTTCGAATAATTCTGTGAGTGAGAGGAAAAGAGCGAGAAGAAGAAAAAAGAAGGAAAAATCTTTCTCTCAGAAATGGAAATGGACTCTGTTGTCTGCAACTACAAACTGTGACCAACAAAGAAGTAAAAGGAAGCAACAAAGATATGTGGCTTGGGCTACAGAGGAAAGGTGGGGCCACTAGACATACAGTCAATACCTACCACGATTGTGGTAGGCACTGCCGAGAGGAAGTGTGGTCCGAAGAAGCAGCTATTACATGTTCACTTACACTGTAATGATTATAGAAACGAGACATAGATGCATGAAAGCTTATGTGTGATCACAGGAGCATTTAAATCCAGGTGAAGACAGAAATACTGGGTAGGGCTTGAACCAAATAAAGATGACACCAGAATGAGGTTAGGGCTAGCGAAGGAAGGCATCTGCAGAAGGGTTCCATGTTTTTCTGCGTGTGATTGTTGTATTTGGGAGGGCATTGCTTGGCTCTGATTACCTACAGCTGTCTAAACTAATGGTCATGCTGAGAGCAACATCTATGGTCCTGATTTCAGTGGTGGCAGGAACTAGGAATTAGGAGCTAGGAAACCCAAATCTTTAGAAAATCGCATTTGCTCTCTGAGCTAGTTTTCTCATCTGAAAAATGACCATGTTGTTATTATAATCACTGCCATTGTGTGCTGAGCACTAGACTCATATCAAAATATCTTCCTCAATCCTCATCCACAGCCCTGGATGTCAGCACTACTGTTACTCCATCTACCAGTGAAAATTGTGGGGCCCAGAGAGGTTAAAAAACCAGCTCCAGGTCACAGGGCTGGTAAGTGACAGAACCAATACATATCCATGTCTGGTTCTTGCTGAAAAGCCTAGCTCATGAGCACTGCCCCCAGTGCCTACCTGCCTAAGAGGGTGGTTAGGTGACAAAGCCACATGTGAGAACAAGTCTTCCATCATTTGTTAAAGCTGAGATGTGCAGCCTAAAAACCTGGCTTCAAGTCCTGGCTCTGCCATTTGTTTACTATGCGAATTTAAATAGGTTACTTAATCCCTCTGCCTTTTTTTATTATCCATAAAATGACTGTAATATCGACTACGGCCTTGTCTGCCTGCCAGGGTGAGGATACACATAATAATAATTATAAAACAAGAATGACCACAAAACTGACATTTATATGATGCTTAAGTTGCCTCAGGTGCTGTTCTAAGTGCTTTTTCAGAAATGTGAGCTGATGCACGTGAATATACTTTTAAAACCAGAAAAGAGTT